>NC_084627.1:47409580-47442080 GCF_033978795.1 Nerophis ophidion | reverse complement strand
AAGAACAGGTTCACAAACTATGAATTTGACTTGGTGCAGTGGTGCACAATCCACTCTTCCCCCACTCGTGAACAAGACTCCTAGGTACTTGAACTCCTCCACTTGGGGCAGGGTCTCCTCCCCAACCCGGAGATGGCACTCCACCCTTTTCCGGCGTCTTCAGTAATGCGGACGTTGTACCGATCTGTTGTGGTGAAGAAGGAGCTGAGCCGGAAGGCAAAGCTCTCAATTTACCGGTCGATCTACGTTCCCATCCTCACCTATGGTCATGAGCTTTGGGTCATGACCGAAAGGATAAGATCACGGGTACAAGCGGCCGAAATGAGTTTCCTCCGCCGTGTGGCGGGGCTCTCCTTTAGAGATAGGGTGAGAAGCTCTGTCATCCGGGAGGAGCTCAAAGTAAAGCCGCTGCTCCTTCACATCGAGAGGAGCCAGATGAGGTGGTTCGGGCATCTGGTCAGGATGCCACCCGAACGCCTCCCGAGGGCACGTCCAACCGGTAGGAGGCCACGGGGAAGACCCAGGACACGTTGGGAAGACTATGTCTCCCGGCTGGCCTGGGAACGCCTCGGGATCCTCCGGGAAGAGCTAGACGAAGTGGCTGGGGAGAGGGAAGTCTGGGCTTCCCTGCTTAGGCTGCTGCCCCTGCGACCCGCCCTCGGATAAGCAAAAGAAGATGGATGGATGGCAATGGTGCAAGATAAAACACAGAATAGAATAACATGAGCTGTAACGGAGCTATCAGATCTTGTTATTGTTGGGAAGAAACTGTTCAGGTGGCGGGAGGTGTGGGTCTGGATGGACCGTAGTCTCCTGCCTGAGAGGAGAGGGGAGAATAGTTTGTGGGTGAGAAGAGTCGGCTGTGACCCGACCCACACGGCTCCTGGTCCTGGAGGAGAACAGGTCCTGGAGGGGGGGTTTGCAGCCAAGCACCTTCTCAGCAGCAGTTACAGTACACCGCATTCGATGCTTGTGGCGGACTGTGGCGCCGGGGAACCACACAGTGATGGCGGAGGTGAGGATGGACTCGATGATGGCTGAGTAGAACTGCACCAGCATTTCGGTCTGCACCTTCAGTTTCTTCAGCTGCCACAGGAAGTACATCCTCTTCTGGGCCTTCTTGATGAGGGAGCTGATGGTCGGCTCCCACTTGAGGTCCTGGGTGATGGTGGTGCCCAAGACACAGATGGAGTCTACAATGGAGAGGGGGGATGGTTGGGATTTTACTTTCCTGAAGTCCAAGATCATCTCCACTGTTTTCTGGGCGTTCAGCTCCAGATTGTTGAGGCTGTTTGACATTCTTAGCGAATAGAACACAGGGGCCAAAGTTTTGGTTTATACTGGGGCATACATCAAAGCGCCCCTCTAAGTCCTCTCCTCTTTGGCAGGGCACTAATACACCCCCATACCATCACAGATGCTGGCGTTTGAACTTTGCGCCTATAACAGTCCGGATGGTTCTTTTCCTCTTTGGACGGGAGGACACGACGTACACCCTTTCCAAAAACAATTGAAATGCAGACTCGTCAGACCACAGAACACTTTTCAGGATTTCCTGAGCGGAAGAGAGAGTTTCGGGCCCTCAAAAGTGATTGATTTTAGTTAGGATTAGACCTTATCTACAGTCTGTACAGTTTCTAATATAAGACAGCACAGCATCTGTCCTCCCTTGTAGCTCCAGATGGTCGAACAGTGACCATGGTCTGGAAACAGTCCTGCACTCTTTGGAAACAGTCCTGAAACTACAAACCATGTTTCCATATGAGTTGGGAAATTGTGTTAGATGTAAATATAAACGGAATACAATGATTTGCAAATCCTTTTCAACCCATATTCAGTCGAATGCGCTGTTGGAATTACAATGGTGACCTGTCTGGGTGGGTAGAAGGGTCTGCATGCTACTGAGATGGCCTCTAGATCCGGACAGCAGTAGGTTCAGATAATTCTACGGTTTGTGCTCCAGCCATCCAGCGTGTAGATGCTCGGGCTCTAACCAGAGCCTCTGATGCGATGAAAGTGGTGTAGCCTGTGGCCTTTTAGCTAAACAGCTATGTCGGGGATGAACGGGTGTAGCCGCGACTCTGTGGTAAGTCTGTTGTTGCTCGCCAACTATAGTTTCAGTTTGTCTGTTTTGTGGACGAGGGATCTGGCGTCGGTTAGGAAGATGCTCAGAATTGGTGGCCTGTGTAGTTTTTGCTTAAGCTTTGCCAACCCCCTCGTTTGTTTACATTGCCTCCGCCAAGGATAAGCTACTGTGAGCCCAGAGCGCTAGGGATGTCGTTTGGGATGTGGTGAGACTGATGGAACTTGTATGTCATTTCAATGCGACACTTAAAGGCCTACTGAAAGCCACTACTAGCGACCACGCAGTCTGATAGTTTATATATCAATGATGAAATATTAACATTGCAACACATGCCAATACGGCCTTTTTAGTTTACTAAATTACAATTTTAAATTTCCCGCGGAGTTTCTTGTTGAAAACGTCGCAGAATGATGACGCGTGTTTGTGACGTCTCGGGTTGTAGCGGACATATTAGCCCAGCACCACTTACGGCTAAAAGTCATCTCTTTTCATCGCATTATTACACAATATTTTGGACATCTGTGTTGCTGAATATTTTGCAATTTGTTCAATTAATAATGGAGACGTCAAAGAAGAAGGCTGTTGGTGGAAAGCGGGGGATTGCAGCTGCCTTTTGCACCGAAACATAGCTGGTGTTTCTTTGTTTGTTGTGAAGCTTTAACACAGAGCGGTCAAGCCAACATGTTTCTCTACGTCAACCAGCAAGTTTTTGGATGGGAAAATTGTGATATTAAGTCTGCTCTTACCGGAGACTTGAATGGATAATGCGGCCTACTCCTGTAGCTGTCAAAAAGGCAGCTGTGAGCTTGGCTTCTCTGAAAGACACTGGCGTTCACTGCAGCCCTCCGACTTTCAGGTATGACTTTATAATCTCACTAAAACATTATTAACACAATAAGCAGATAAGGGATTTTCCAGAACTATCTTAGTAAATGTGTCTGATAACATCTGAATAGCTCACACTGTCATGCCTTTTCTTTCTTTTTTTTTTTTTAGTGCATCACTCAAACTTTCCTCATTCATGAATTTTTCATCCTCACTCAAATTAATGGGGAACTCGTCGCTTTCCAGGTCAGAATTGCACTTGCTCCTGGTGACCATGATTATAAACAATGTTCAGATGTGAGGAGCTCCACAACCCGTGACGTCACGCGCACATCGTCTGCTACTTCCGGTACAGGCAAGGCTTTTTTATTAGCGACCAAAAGTTGCGAATTTTATCGTCGATGTTCTCTACTAAATTCTTTCAGCAAAAATATGGCAATATCGCGAAATGATCAAGTACGACACATGGAATGGACCTGCTATCCCCGTTTGAATAAGAAAATCTCATTTCAGTATAGGCCTTAAAGGGCAACTTTTGGTCGCTAATAAAAAAGCCTTGCCTGTACCGGAAGTAGCAGACGATGTGGGCGTGACGTCACGGGTTGTGGAGCTCCTCACATCTGAACATTGTTTACAATCATGGCCACCAACAGCGAGAGCGATTCGGACCGAGAAAGCGACGATTTCCCCATTAATTTGCGCGAGGATGAAAGATTTGTGGATGAGGAAAGTGAGAGTGAAGGACTAGAAAAAAAAAGAGTATACAGTGGGAGCGATTCAGATGTTATTAGACAAATTTACTAGGATGATTCTGGAAAATCCCTCATCTACTTATTGTGTTACTAGTGTTTTAGTGAGATTATATGTTCGTACCTGTACAACCTGAAGGTCGGCCCCGCACCTTTCTTCAGCACCAGTTGACGGGATGGGCGATGCCCATCTCTGCCCTTCGCAAGGGACCCTCTTCGAAACACGATCCTTCGAAATGATCGCTACATAATACACTGTACTTTGTGTGTGTGGTCCAATCCAACTGTGTTCACTTGACCGCTCTGTTCCATAGTAAATCTTCACCGTCATCTTTCGGGAATGTAAATAATGAAACACCGGCTGTGTTTGTGTTGCTAAAGGCGGTCGCAATACACCGCTTCCCACCTACAGCTTTCTTCTTTGACGTCTCCATTATTCATTGAACAAATTGTAAAAGATTCAGCAACACAGATTTCCATAATACTGCGGAATTATGCGATGAAAAAAGACAACTTACAGCTATGAACGGTGCTGGAACAAAATGTCCTCTACAATGCGTGACGTCACGCGCACGTGTCATCATACCGCGACGTTTTAGCTTGATACTTCCGAGCGAAATTTAAATTGTAATTTAGTAAACTAAAAAGGCCGTATTGGCATGTGTTGCAATGTTAATATTTCATCATTGATATATAAACTATCAGACTGCGTGGTCGCTAGTGGTGGCTTTCAGTAGGCCTTTAAATCAATCAATCAATCAATCAATGTTTACTTATATAGCCCTAAATCACTAGTGTCTCAAAGGGCTGCACAAACCACCACGACATCCTCGGTAGGCCCACATAAGGGCAAGGAAAACTCACACCCAGTGGGACATCGGTGACAATAATGATCCAGTGGGACGTCTGTGACAATAATGATTATGAGAACCTTAGAGAGGAGGAAAGCAATGGATGTCGAGCGGGTCTAACATGATACTGTGAAAGTTCAATCCACAATGGATCCAACACAGTCGCGAGAGTCCAGTCCAAAGCGGGTCCAACTCAAATCCACTAACTGTGGTTCGGTTCTGGTGTATGAAGCACTGACACCATCTTGGACAAACAAGATATTTAAAAAAAAAATCATGCATAGTGAAACATTCTCATTACGTTTATTAGGATATTTCAATATTTCAGATATTTGCCTGCTGCTGACCTTGTTACCTGAACCGGAAATATTGCTGCTGGGTTACAGTGGGGGGGCGGTAGCCACGGCTCTGGGGGTGGACGTTATCATTTTAATTAATTTAGTTTGATTAAAATGTCATTAGGAAAAGGCAGACGATTTATTCGGAATGCAAGCAGCAGCAGCACATTTTCTAGAGAGCACAAGTTAGATCTAGATCTAGAGCTCCATCCAGGTGAGTATTTATTCATAACAGACTGTGGTAATCTTTTAATTCCATTTAGTGTCCATGTTTATACTAAATTATCACTCACGGATGTTGGTCTGCTTTATTTTAGGAAGACATTTTTGTATTAAAACATTAAACATATCATTATTGTTATTTGTGCGGTTTATTTTATTGATTCTTGTTTTCCCATTTTTTGGATTTGTACTTTGTACTTGATTTGTAAATTTCTATCCTCCATCCATCCATTTTCTACCGCTTATTCCCTTTTGGGGTCGCGGGGGGCGCTGGCGCCTATCTCTGCTACAATCGGGCGGAAGGCGAGGTACACCCTGGACAAGTCGCCACCTCATCGCAGGGCCAACTAAAAAATTTCTATCCTAAAGTATTGTAAATATGGTGTTGGAGCCTATTGATATTATTTGTTTATAAATTGTTTTGACAATCTTATCCAATAATTCCAATGATTATGTTGATTAATTATTGGATATTTTAGACCAGGGGTAGGGAACCTATGGTTCTAGAGCCAGATGTGGCTCTTTTGATGACTACATCTGGCTCTCGGATAAATCTGAGCTGACACTGCTTGACACGATAAGTAATGAATAATTCCGCTTGTTAAAAGTAACGTTCAAAATATAAAACACTCGTGCATTTTAATCCATCCATCCGTTTTCTACTGCACCTGTTCAAGAAGTTGCATTAATGGTAAAAAGTTATTTATTTATTATTGGTTAGTGTGGGGCTTGCCCTCCTGGGGTTTCTTCAGACCATCAAGCACCGACACGAGAGCCTGTTTCTGGGGTTACCATATTGTTTTATTTTTCAATAAGTCTCTCAGTTGCTTTCCAGCAATTGTCTTTTTCTCTTTCGTTCTCGCTCGCACTCTGGCTCCAGCCCCAACCCCGTCTCTCCTCCTGGCTGCTGCTTATAACATAGCGACAGGTGATTAGATAAAAAGGCCCAGGTGGGCCTTCTACGCACCTGTCGCTGATTTCGAGGCCGGTCCTGGAACACCCTGCTTCGCTGCAGGCCCACAGACCACCCCCCCACCCCCACCCCCTCCACAGTTAGCTTCAGAATAACAATGTTATTACAGAGAATAACAGACTTATTATACTCTATAAATGTTGGTTTTACTTAAAAATGTACGTGATTAGTTGTGTTTAGTGTAAAAAAAATATTATATGGCTCTTACAGAAATACATTTTAAAATATTTGGCTTCTTGGCTCCCTCAGCCAAAGGGGTTCCCGACCCCTGTTTTAGATGGATTATGATTGATTGTGTTCAGCTGCTCACGCTCCTTCTGGTGAGCCACTTCCTGCTCCTATAATTAAGAAGACGGCACAACTTTGTCTGTCATGCTAAAAGGAGTGAGGAGTGAAATTGTTTTTTTTTTTTACCACTAAATGAGTTTATTTTTGATTATATAGAAAGTCAACCACGGTGAATAGTTTTTGTTTGTGAAAATAAATTAACGTTTTGAATCTAGAAATATCTCCGCGAGAGCTTATTTAAGAATTTAGTGCGTCATAAAACCTCCTCAAGGCTACTCTACAATCTTTATTTGTATTTTTTCGAAACTTGTTGGAACATGAAGGCATTGGGTTGGAGTTGGGGTTGCTCTATTTTCTGTTATTAGATTGATTATCATCATCGCTTTTCTTAATAAACGAAATGTATCTCCATTTTTTTTCAATACATTTTATATATATAGTCGTGGTCAAAAGTTTACATACACTGTCTTGAGTTTCCAATCATTTCTACAACTTGTTTTTTTCCGATAGAGTGATTAGAGTACATACTCATTGGTCACAAAAACATTCATGCTTGACGGTAGGTTTGGTGTTCCTGGGATTAAAGGCCTCACATTTTCTCCTCCAAACATCCATCCATCCATTTTTCCACCGCTTGTCCCTTTTGGGGTGGCAGGGGGTTGGTGGCGCCTATCTCAGCCTTATTCAGGCGGAAGGCAGCGTACACCCTGGACAAGTCGCCACCTCAAACATATTGCTGGGTATTGTGGCCAAATAACTCAATTTTTTTTTCATCTGACATCAAATAGAGAAAGATAATACCTTCTGGAGGAAAGTTCTGTGGTCAGATGAAACAATAATTGAGCTGTTTGGCCTCCATTTCCAGCAATATGTTTGGAAGAGAAAATGTGAGGCCTTTAATCCAGGAACACCAGACCTACCGTCAAGCATGGTGATAGTAGTATTATGTTCTGGGCCTGTTTTGCTGCAATGGAACTGGTGCTTTACAGAGAGTAAACGGGACAATGAAAAATGAGGATTACCTCCAAATTCTTCGTGTTCTGAAATATGAGTCACAGATTTACTATTACATATATAATCTTCTGCACCAAGTGCCGTGTTTTCCGGACCATGGGGCGCACAGTATTATGAGGCACACTGCAATTGAGTGGGTCAAGTCAGGTTTTTTTTCCATACAAAAGGTGCATTAAAGGGGTCATATTCCATCCATCCATTTTCTACCGCTTATTCCCATTGGGGTCGCGGGGGGCGCTGGTGCCTGGCTACAATCGGACGGAAGGCAGGGTACACCCTGGACAAGTCGCCACCTCCTCGCAGGGCCAACACAGACAGACAGACAACATTCACACTCTAGGGCCAATTTAGTGTTGCCAATCAACCTATCCCCAGGTGCACGTCTTTGGAGGTGGGAGGGGCTTATCCCCAGGTGCACGTCTTTGGAGGTGGTTTTACAATATAACTAAAACAATTCCTAATTACTTAAGTGTCCCATGTGATGTCTGTAGGAGTAACTTCATGCATTTTTGTACCTGATATCCTAATGTAATCAAGTGTCGTTAGCATTAGCTAATATGCTAACACATTTACAAGTGTCTGTGTTAGTATTATTAACATACAACATTCTGTTTGTGTTGTTTCACCTTCACAAATTCCTCAATAAATTCACCAAATTGTCACCGTGGAGTTATTGAGTCTGTTTAGTTGATTGGAGTGCTAGCTTGCGCAGCTAGTGGGTCCATGACAATGACTTGTTTTGTTTGATAGGCCGTTTTATTGCCCTGTTACAGACACCATTTACGATTAGTTTTGGAAAATGTTATGTTTTGATGCTGGTAAAATGATTTTATTTTATTTTATTCTTGGGAAATTTTACTTTAGTTCGTAAATGGATAACTTTATTCTCCTTAGTAAAGTCTCGGAATATTCATGTAGTATTCTTGTAAAATGTCAGCTTTTTTTTATAGGATAATTACACCTTTATTTTGATAAATTCCACTTTTATATTCTCACTAGTAAAATGTTTATTTTGAGGCTTAGTGGCCACATGTGTGGACAGCACCTTTTAGCCCTTATTTCCAAAATTGTGTACATTACTGAATTGGGGTCTTATGGCCGCTTATGTTGACACTTATACTGCCATCTGGTGGTGTCAAAAGAGTAAAACATACAATGGAATTTGGAAGATAAAAAGTGTAAAATTAAGTCATATTATTATTTTTTACTAAATTTAAAACATTTTCCAGTTTGAACATTAAGTATGTTGTCTTTGCAGTCTATTCAACTGAATATAGGTCGAATAGGATTTGTGTCATAGCTCGGTTGGTAGAGTGGCCGTGCCAGCAACTTGGGGGTTGCAGGTTCGATTCCCGCTTGTGCGATCCTAGTCACTGCCTTTGTGTCCTTGGGCAAGACACTTTACCCACCTGCTCCCAGTGCTACCCACGCTGGTTTTAATGTAACTTAGATATTGGGTGTCACTATGTAAAGCGCTTTGAGTCACTTGAGAAAAGCGCTATATAAATATAATTCACTTCATGTCTTGTACGCATGTTTTGTTTACTTATGTTCTGTTTTGCTTAAGACTCCATTGTTTTCCTGCTTTTGCACTTCCTTGTTTGCTTCGTTGCCATGCCAACCCATTAGTTTTCACCTGTCCCCATGTCACGCACCTGTTTTCAATCACCACAGTATTATTTAAGCTAGTCAGCCTGGCAACATCACCTCCTGCACCCGTGAGATCCATTCTGCTTTTTTCCCTTCATACCGGTTTTGTCACAGTAAGTGTTTTCGTTTTAGTTGTTCATAGTTCTGCCATTGTGCAAGTTTTAGTTGATGTCCATAGTTTATGCCATAGTGCAAGTGTTTTTTTATATAGCCAAGTTTTGTACCTCCATTTGTGAGCGCTTTTTTTTTTTGTTCCTGTTTTTAGTTAGTGTTAAAATAAAGAAATGTCCTTGCCTTCACGCCGTTTCCACTCCATTCGCTTTGCACCTTGGGAAAACAATCCAAGTATTGACAATTATGCAAATCATCGTATTCTGTTTGGATTTACCGTTTACACAAGGTGCCAACTTCACTGGTTTTGGGTTTCTGTAGCCTATATTTTTTTTCTTCACATTTTGCCTTTTGACATTTAAAATTATATTCTTGTCATGTCGCATATAAACTTTTTTTTTCTGGGTAGGTGATGGACAAACATTTTGATGTTGTTGTCCCTTTTTAAAAGAGTGGTTCTCAAACTTTTTTCAGTGATGTAACCCCTGTGAACACTTTTTAAATTCAAGTACCCCCTAATCAAAGCAAAGCATTTTTGGTTGAAAAAAAAATAGATAAATAAGTAAAATACAGCACTATGTCATCAGTTTCTGATTTATTAAATTGTATAATTGTTCACGAGTGAGGGAAGAGTGGATGGTGAGATCGACAGGCGGATCGGTGCGGCGTCTTCAGTAATGCGGACGTTGTATCGATCCGTTGTGGTGAAGAAGGAGCTGAGCCGGAAGGCAAAGCTCTCAATTTACCGGTCGATCTACGTTCCCATCCTCACCTATGGTCATGAGCTTTGGGTCATGACCGAAAGGACAAGATCACGGGTACAAGTGGATGAAATGAGTTTCCTATCCCTTAGAGATAGGGTGAGAAGCTCTGTCATCCGGGAGGAACTCAAAGTAAAGCCGCTGCTCCTCCACATGGAGAGGAGCCAGATGAGGTGGTTCGGGCATCTGGTCAGGATGCCACCCGAACGCCTCCCTAGGGAGGTGTTTAGGGCACGTCCAACCGGTAGGAGGCCACAGGGAAGACCCAGGACACGTTGGGAAGACTATGGCCTGGGAACGCCTCGGGATCCCCCGGGAAGAGCTAGACGAAGTGGCTGGGGAGAGGGAAGTCTGGGTTTCCCTGCTTAAGTTGTTGCCCCCGCGACCCGACCTCGGATAAGCGGAAGAAGATGGATGGAGATGGATGGAAATTGTATAACAGTGCAAAGTATTGCTCATTTGTAGTGGTCTTTCTTGAACTATTTGGAAAAAAGATATAGAGATAACTAAAAATGTGTTGAAAAGTAAACAAGTGATTCAATTATAAATGAAAATTTCTACACATAGAAGTAATCATCAACTTAAAGTGACCTCTTTGGGGATTGTAATAGAGATCCATCTGGATTCATCAACATAAAGACCTACTGAAAGCCACTACTAGCGACCACGCAGTCTGATAGTTTATACATCAATGATGAAATATTAACATTGCAACACATGCCAATACGGCCTTCTTAGTTTACTAAATTGCAATTTTAAATTTCCCGCGAGGTATCCTGTTGAAAACGTCGCGGAAAGATGACGCTTATGTTGACGCGTGCTTGTGACGTTATTGGTTGGAGTGGACATTTTAGCCCAGCATCACTCACGGCTAAAAGTCTGCTTTAATCGCATAATTACACAGTATTTTGGACATCTGTGCTGCTGAATCTTTGGCAATTTGTTCAATTAATAATGGAGACGTCAAAGAAGAATGCTGTTGGTGGATTGCAGCTGCCTTTAGCAACCAAAACACAGCCGGTGCTTCTTGGTTTGTTGTGAAGCTTTAAAATGGAACAGAGCGGTCAAGCGAACATGTTCCTCTACCACATGTCAACCAGCAAGTTTTTGGATGAGAACATGGTGATATTGAGTTGGCTCTTACCGGAGACTTGAGCGGAGTTTGCGTCCTCCTGCAGCAGCTGTCAAAGAGGCAGCTGTGACTTTCTTGGCTCCTCCATATGGCTTCCCTCAGAGATACTGGCGGTTACCGCAGTCCTCCGACTTTCAGGAATTTCATTTTTTTATTTTTTTATTTATCTCATTCCTTGATGTGCATTTAGAACGATACATAATTATATCACAATTATACAATTTAAATTCACACAATTCCTGAGAAGGAGCAGGATGAAGAAAATCCTATAATGAATGACTTTATAATCTCACTAAAACACTAGTAAAACAATAAGATAAGGGATTTTCCAGAATTATCCTAGTAAATGTGTCTAATAATATCTAAATCACTCCCACTGCCTTCGCCTTTTTTTTCTTAGTGCTTCACTCTAACTTTCCTCATCCACAAATCTTTCATCCTCGCTCAAATTAATGGGGAAATCGTTGCTTTCTCGGTCTGAATCGCTCTTGCTACAGGTGGCTATGATTATAAACAATGTGAGGAGCCCCACAACCCGTAACGTCACGCGCACGTCGTCTGCTACTTCCGGTAGAGGAAGTAGCTCCTCGATATGGCTTCCCTCAGAGACACTGGCGGTCACCGCAGCCCTCCGACTTTTAGGAATGACTTTATAATCTCACTAAAACACTAGTAACACAATGAGCAGATAAGGGATTTTCCAGAATTATCCTAGTAAATGTGTCTAATAACATCTGAATCGCTCCCACTGCCTTCGCCTTTCCCCCCCCTTTTTTTCTAGTGCTTCACTCTAACTTTCCTCATCCACAAATCTTTCATCCTCGCTCGAATGGGGAAATCGTCGCTTTCTCGGTCAGAATCGCTCTTGCTGCTGTTGGCTATGATTGTAAACATCGTTCAGATGGGAGTAGCCCGACAACTTGTGACGTCACGCGCACATCGTCTGCTACTTCCGGTACAGGCAAGGCCTTTTTATTAGCGACCAAAAGTTGCGAACTTTACCGTGGATGTTCTCTACTAAATCCTTTCGGCAAAAATATGGCAATATCGCGAAATGATCATGTATGACACATAGAATGGACCTGCTATCCACGTTTTAAATAAGAAAATCTCATTTCAGTAGGCCTTTAATTCCAAACATTTCTTCACAAAAAATATATCTTTAACATCAATATTTATGGAACATGTCCACAAAAAATGTAGCTGTCAACACTGAATATTGCATTGTTGCATTTCTTTTCACAGTTTATGAACATACATTCATATTTTGTTGAAGTATTATTCAATAAATATATTTTGAAAATTGATTTTTGAATTTTTGCTATTTTTAGAATATTTAAAAAAAATCTCATGTAGCCCTTGGTATACCTTCAAGTACCCCTAAGGGTACTTGTACCCCCATTTGAGAACCACTGCTCTATGAATATATACATGAAAAAACAGGGTGGTTGGTGGTTTCTTTTGACATTTAAAATTATAATCTTGTCATGCTGCATATAAACTTTTTTTTTTGTTCCTGTGTAGGTGTGGTCTGCCTGGTGATGGACAAAATTCTGATGTTGATGTCCCTTTAAAAGCCTCCATGCAGCCTCGACGCTGCAGCACCGCGCTTCAGCCACCAGAGGGCGCGCCGTTGAAAAACAGCAGCGAGCACGGACGCGCTTCCCAATCCCCCCGCGCCGAGTGTGGAGCTTCTCCCAACAAAGTGTCAACACCGTACGGACGCTTTTTTTAAAAATAAAATACACACCGGAGCGGCGCCTAAAGACCCGGTCCGACCTCCGGGACCTAAAAGGCTGCGCTTTGTCCGGACTTTGCGACTCGAAGGAGGCGAGAGACGGAGGGAATCCCAGGAAAGAAAAGGGAAAACACCCCGGAGGTCTTCCAGCGGTGCGCCGAACAAAGTCAACCCGACAAAGTGTTGGATGTTTCCGCTTGTTCGGAGGACGTCGTTCGGTGGAACTATTTATTTCCTTTTTGTCCTTTTTTCCTTTCTCCCTCCCGCGGATTTATGTCACGCCAGCTGATCCATGGCGACATTCTAAGCGTGGATATGCGAGGGGAACTTTTGAAGGATGAAGAGGAGAAAACCGAGTGATTCTGACATGTTTCCGCTCGCAAACATGCTTCCGCTCGCAAACTTGTAAAATCTATGAGAAGCGAGCGGCCGCGGGTGGACTTTGCGTGATTGTGTGTGAGTGTGAGCGCCGACAGCATGGAGGAGTGGAGACAATGCGGGCGGTGGCTGATCGACTGCAAGGTCCTGCCCCAGAACCACCGGGTCGTCTGGCCCTCGGCGGCCGTCTTCGACCTGGCACAGGCGCTGCGTGACGGCGTGCTGCTGTGCCAGATGTTGCACAACCTCTCCCCCGGATCTGTGGACCTGAAGGAGATCAACTTCAGACCGCAGATGTCACAGGTGAGTCGGTAGTCCCCCCCCCAGGTCAAACACCGCTCAAGACAGCGTGCCTTGTCTCCTCTAATCCCCTTAGAATGTCTCTCTTTGTCGGCCACAACACACCCACTTTAGCCCAGTGCAGAGCTGCACCTCCAGTTGGGAGATTTCAAAAGTCATGCATTGGAGACCACACAACGTGGTCACACCCCTGCCCACCATGTCTTCACATACAAACCCCGTTTCCATATGAGTTGGGAAATTTGTGTTTGATGTAAATATAAACTGAATACAATGATTTGCAAATCTTTTTCAACCCATATTCAGTTAAATGCACTACAAAGACAAAATATTTGATGTTCAAACTCAGAAACTTTATTTTTTCTTGCAAATAATAATTAACTTAGAATTTCATGGCTGCAAAACATGCCAAAGTAGTTGGGAAAGGGCATGTTCACCAAGTGTTTCATCACCTTTTCTTTTAACAACACTCAATAAACCTTTGGGAACTAAGGAGACACATTTATGAAGCTTTTCAGGTGGAATTCCTTCCCATTCTTGTTTTATGTACAGCTTCAACAGTCTCCGTTGTGGTATTTTAGGCTTAATAATGCGCCACACATTTTCAATGGGAGACTGGTCTGGACTACAGGCAAGCCAGTCTAGTACTCGCACTCTTTTACTAGAAAGCCAAGCTGTTGTAACAAGTGACTTGGCATTGTGTTGCTGAAATAAGCAGGGGCGTCCATGATATTCAGCTTTAATGGTGCCTTCACAAATGTGTAAGTTACCCATGCCTTGGGCACTAATACACCCCCATACCATCACAGATGCTGGCTTTTCAACTTTGCACCTAGAACAGTCCTGATGGTTCTTTTTCTCTTTGTTCCGGAGGACACAACGTTCACCGTTTCCAAAAAACAATTTGAAATATGAACTCATCCGACCACAGAACACTTTTCCACATTGCATCATTCTATTTTAGCTAATCTCGGGCCCAGTGAAGCTGGTGGCGTTTCTGGGTGTCGTTGATAAATAGCTTTGGCGTTGCATAGTAGAGTTTTAACTTGCACTTACAGATGTAGCGACCAACTGTAGTTACTGACAGTGGTTTTCTGAAGTGTTCCTGAGCCCATGTGGTGATGTCCTTTACACACTGATGTCGCTTTTTGATGCAGTACCGCCTGAGGGAACAAAGGTCTGTTATATCATCGCTTTTACTTGCAGTGATTTCTCCAGATTCTCTGAACCTTTTGATGGTATTACGGACTGTAGAGGGTGAAATTTCTAAATTATTTGCATTAGCTGGTTGAAAAACGTTGTTCTTAAACTGTTTGAGAATTTGCTCACGCATTTGTTCACAAAGTGGTGACCGTTTCCCAAATTTTTGTTTGTGAATGATTGAGCATTTCACGGAAGCTGTTTTTATACCCAATCATGGCACCCACCTGTTCCCAATTAGCCTGCACACCTGTGGGATGTTCCTAATAAGTGTTTGATGAGCATTCCTCAACTTTATCAGTATCTATTGCCACCTTTCCCAACTTCTTTGTGACGTGTTGCTGGCATCAAATTCTAAAGTTAATGATTATTTGCCCAAAAAAATGTATCAGTTTGAACATCAAATATGTTGTCTTTGTAGTGCATTCAACTGAATATGGGTTGAAAATGATTTGCAAATCATCGTATTCTGTTTATATTTACATCTAACACAATTTCCCAACTCATATAGAAACGGGGTTTGTATAAGGACAGGTGTCTTCATGTTTGGCAGTTGCATTATAATACTAATAATAATTAGCTTTGTCTCCGAAGCGAAATTTGTCTTGGACATCAAGACACAGTTTCTTAAATACATACATACATACATACATACATACAGTCATGGTCAAAACACTTGTAAAGAACATAATGTCATGGCTGTCTTGAGTTTCCAATAATTTCTACAACTCTAATTTTTAATGTGATAGAGTGATTGGAGCACATACTTGTTGGTCACAAACATTAATGAAGTTTGGTTCTTTTATGATTTTATTATGGGTCTACTGAAAATGTGACTATCTACTGAGTCCAAAGTATACATACACCAATGTTAATATTTGCTTACATGTCCCTTGGCAACTTTCACTACAATAAGGCGCTTTTGGTAGCCATCCACAAGCTTCTTGGTTAAATTTTTGACCACTATTCTTGGAAGAATTGATGCGGCTCGGCTGAATTTGTTGGTTTTCTGACATGAACTTGTTTCTTCAGCATTGTCCACATGTTTAGGTCAGGACTTTGGGAAGGCCATTCTAAAACTTTCATTCTGGCCTGATTTAGCCATTCCTTTACCACTTTTGACGTTTGTTTGGGGTCATTGTCCTGTTGGAACACCCAACTGCGCTCAAGACCCGACCTCAACAACTTGTTTCTTCAGCATTGTCCACACGTTTAAGTCAGGACTTTGGGAAGGCCATTCTAAAACCTTAATTGTAGCCTGATTTAGCCATTCTTTTACCACTTTTGATGTCTGTTTGGGGTCATTGTCCTGTTGGAACACCCAACTGCGCCCAAGACCCGACCTCCGGACTGATGATTTGAGGTTGTCCTGATGAATTTGGAGGTAGTCCTCCTTTTTCATTGTCCCATTTACTCTCTGTGAAACACCAGTTCCATTGGCAGCAAAACAGGCCCAGAGCATAATACTACCACCACTATCACATCTTTAGTTTTAATTTTCCTGAAGGAACTCTCCTGAATGAATCAATAAAGTACTATCTATCTATCTATCTGTCTATCTATCTATCTATCTAACATCTGACATCACATGAACAAAGAGAAGACTTTTTGGAGGAACGTTCCGTGGTCAGATGAAACAAAAAAGGAGCCGTTTGGCCACAATACCCAACAATATGTTTGGAGGAGAAATGGTGAGGCCTTTAATCCCAGGAACACCAAACCTACCGTCAAGCATGGTGGTGGTAGTATTATGCTCTGGGCCTGTTTTGCTGCCAATGGATCTGGTAATTTACAGAGAGTAAATGGGACAATGAAAATAAGTATTACCTCCAAATTCTTCAGGAAAATCTAAAATCATCAGTTTGGAGGTCAGGAGTTGGGTGTTCCAACAGGAGAATGACCCCAAATGGAGTCAAAAGTGTTAAAGGAATGGCTAAATCAGGCTAGAATGAAGGTTTTAGAATGGTCTTCCCAAATTCCTGACTTAAGCGTGTGGACAATGCAGAAGAAACAAGTACATGTCAGAAAACCAATACATTTAGCTGAACTGCACCAATTTTGTCAAGAAGAGTGGTCAAAATTTCAACCGGAAGCTTGTGGATGGCTACCAAAAGCACCTTATTGGAGTGAAACTTGCCAAGGGACATGTTAGCAAATATCAACATTGTTGTATGTATACTTTTGACCCAGTAGATTTGCTCACATTTTAAGTAGACCTATAATAAATTCATAAAAGAACCAACAGCTAACAGGTATCTAGCAGGAAATAGAAGTTATACTTATAATAAGAAAACAAACGGGAAGCAGGGAGCAAAAGACAGTAAGCTAAAAACATCTAACTAAATATAGCTTACCGCAACGCTGCATTGACTCGACAAGATACGACACGACAGGTAGCAATGACAAGAGCGACAAGACATTGCATCGGCAAGACAATAATCCAGCACTGACTGAAGGAACAAAGCAGGTAACATAGAACCTGGCTGATTGACACCAGGTGTGGCCAGGTGCCAATCAGCCACAGCTGAGGGGAAACAAAGCACTCAGGGATACAAACAGGAAGCTGAACCAAAATAAGAGTGCTGACAGGAACTAAGGACAGGAAATACTAAACACACAGGGGATAAACTAAAACACAAACAAACTGTCAGTTGCAAGCCTGACAGAATGGTCAAAAATTCAACCAGAAGCTGTTGGATGGCTACCAAAAGCGCCTTATTGCAGTGAAACTTGCCAAGGGACATGTAAACAAATATTAACACTGCTGTATGTATACTTTTGACCCAGCAGATTTGCTCACATTTTCAGTAGACCTATAATAAATTCATAACAGAACCAAACTTCATGAATGTTTGTTTGTGACCAACATGTATGTGCTACAATCATTCAATCACAATAAAAATAGAGTTATAGAAATGATTGGAAAGTCAAGACAGCCATGACATTGTTTTTTACAAGTGTATGTCAACTTTTAACCATGACAGTATATGTTCAGTGTACTACAGTGTTGTGTTCAATAGCATGCCCAAACCTCAAGTGAAAATGTGCATGTTGGCTCCGAATGCTGCCAAAACCCCACCATTTTTGTATTGCTTTTCAGTTAAAAATGAAGTGAATATTTCTCGGGTTTTGAATCCACGCACAGGTTGCAACGTAGAATCGATATTACTCCACGAAGCTCTCTCTCTCTGTAAGTCGTGAGAATGGTCTGTCTTTTAAAAGCAAACGCGAGTGGACGGGCTGTCAGAGGATTTTAGTAACACGCCTCAGTTTCTATGGTGTTCCGTCTCCGCTTCAGCAGAACTGTGCTCCCACAGCCTGCATGAGGAAGCGTTGGCTGCCAGAGGAAGTTCATTTGACCACAGTGGCAGAATGAACCTGGCAGACTCTTGTTCACCCCAAAGTCTGGAATAATACTGAGCCCAAGGGAACATTGAGAGTTCATTTCTGCCTTCGTTCTGAGGTACCCCAGGGGGCTGATTATTGGACTTCAAGGTAGATGGTTGGACCTCCTTTCTAGGGCTAAAAGGTGTTCTCTGCACAAGTCAAATATCAAGGATGCAAACGTACCTTCGAGGTAGTCATTGGTGTTGACATGTTTGAAGTACAGGCAGTCTAGAATAGGGTTGTCTTGATACCAATATTTTGGTACCGGTAACAATATGTATTTCAATACTTTTTGATACTTTTCTAAATAAAGGGGACCACAAAAAATGGCATTATTGGGTTTATTTTAGCAAACATTTTCAGTGGACATTAAACATGTTTCTTATTGCAATCGAAGAACAACGTTGTCCTTAAAGGGGAAGATTATCACAATTTCAAGAGGGTTAAAAACAATAAAAATCAGTTCCCAGTGGCTTGTTGTATTTTTTTGAAATTTTTTTCAAAATGTTACCGGTCTCCGAATATCCCTAAAAAAAGCTTTAAAGTGCTTGCTTTTCGCTATTTGCGATGCCACTATCCATTTCCCTGTGACGTCACACAGTGCTGCCAATGTAAACAAACAATGGCGAATAGCACAGCAAGATATAGCGACACTAGCTCTGATTCAGACTCGGATTTCAGCGGCTTACGCGATTCAACAGATTACGCATGTATTGAAACGGATGGTTGGAGTATGAAAGTATTGAAGAAGAAACTGAAGCTATTGATGCTATTCATAGCCATAGCATGGCCGAATAGCTGCGTTAGCATCGCCGGTAAAATGTGCGGACCAAACGATCAGGACTTTCGCATCTTTTGACACTGGAGCAACTTAAATCCGTCGATTGGTAAGTGTTTGTTTCGCATTAAATGTGGGTGGAAGGAAACGTAATATAGTTGCAAATGCATCTACAGGTTATCCATACATCTCTGTGCCATGTCTGCTTTAGCACCGCCGGTAAATAGCATGTTAGCATCGATTAGCGTAGCATGTTAGCATCGATTAGCTGGCAGACAACATCAACAAAACTCACCTTTGTGATTACTGTGACTTTATCGTTACAAATGCATCTGCAGGTTATCCATACATCTCTGTGCCATGTCTGCTTTAGCACCGCCGGTAAATGGCATGTTAGCGTCGACTAGCGGGATCCTTTTTTTTTTTTTTTTTTCTTTGCCATGAAAAAGGGACGTTTTTGTCATGAAAAAGGGAGGTTTTTGTGGTTGGTGCACTAATTGTAAGTGTATATTGTGTTTTTTATGTTGATTTAATAAAAAATAAAAAATATATATATATATTTTTTTTTTTATGAAAATGAATTAAAAATTCTTCGGCGGCCCGGTACCAATTGGGCCACGGACCGATACCGGGCCGCGGCCCGTTGGTTGGGGACCACTGTTTTAGCCCTTCTTTAAAAAAAACCACAAAAAAACAGCTCAGTTTTTTTTATGGCAAAACACAAAATATGCAACATTTACCCCCCCCAAACTATTTCAAAGTGGAATATTTAATGTGATTTAATCGGAGCCTTGAATAGGTCAATAATTCAAAATGACATTGATTTTGATTCATTATTATTTTTTAAAGAAAGAAACAGCCTGCATGGCAGCTTTGTGTTATTAGAGTAAGCATTGCAACAATTTCTTGTTATACTTCACCTGTTTGGTCTTTTATAACACTTTTTGTTTTTAATTGTTTTCAATTGTATTCTTAAAATGTGCCGTGGGGCCGTTAAAAAAATAACCTGCCGTCCGCAAATGACTTCCGGGCCGCACTTTGGACACACCTGCTGTATACCGTACAGCCCTAGTCTGGAGTTAGGTTTTGAAAATGGGTCTTGCTTGTTGATGGTCTCGCTTTTGCACCAAAGTAAACGCCAAAGTTGCTATCATACTGCAGTGATTGAGGCTCATTTGTTTATAGCAGGGGTCGGGAACCTTTTTGGCTGAGAGAGCCATGAAAGCCAAATAGTTCAAAAATGTATTTCCGTGAGAGCCATATCATATTTTTTAACACTGAATACAACTAAATGTGTGCATTTTTAAGTAAGACTGACATTTTTAGAGTATAATAAGTCTCTTATTCTTTTTAATAACATTGTTATTCTGAAGCTAACCAATAATGAATCAAATGTCATGTCTGTTGATCATGTTTTTGTTTGGCCATGTGCTGTTTGTCCTTTGGATTCTTGTTTTTTTCCACTCCCTTGTCTGGTTTCCTTGGTTACTCATTTTGTCCACCTGTCTCTGGTGGACAAAATGCCGCTCACCTGCTTCCCGAGCACTAATCAGAGGCAGTATTTAAGCTCGTCTTTGCCAGTCAGTCGCCCTGTGCTGACTTGTTTCATGCCTTGCCATAGTTTCGTGCTTCATGCCATGCCAAGTAAGTTTTGATTCATGTTCATAGTCTGTTTATGGGTTAGCTTTGTTCCTTAGCCCAAGTTGTGCCTTCGCTGTGAGCAATTTTTGTTTGTATCTTTTTTTTTTTAGTTTAAATTAAATCATGTTTTTACCTAAATGCCATGTCCCGAGTAGTCCGTCTGCCTTGCCGGGAGAACGACCCTGCAGCAAGCTGCGACCCCCCCATCGTGACATAAAATACTTTTTACCATTAAAGCGACTTCTTGAACAGGTGCGGTAGAAAACGGATGGATGGATTTAAATGCATGAGAACGTTTTATATTTTGCATGTTATTTTTAGCACTGTAATTACCAGCAAAATTATTCATAATTATCGCGTTAAGCAATGTCACCTAAGATTTATCCGAGAGCCAGGTTCAGTCATCAAAAGAGCCACATCTGGCTCTAGAGCCATAGGTTCCCTACCCCTGGGTTATAGAATGATTCATGATGCTGATAAGTGTTAAAACTAGGGCTGGGCAACGATTAAAAATTTTAATCGAAGTTAATCGCACTATTTCTCCGATTAATCGCGATTAACTGTATTGTATACGCAAAGCCCAATAATGAATTCAAAAGTAGTGTGTAGTGCACCTTTATTGGAATATTCTCCCACATGAACAAAAGCGCCAAAACATTTGTTGTGCAAACACAATTTAAATCAGTCCTTGTTAAACAGTAGCAGTTAAATAGCATATTTGATGAAAATCAACTCAAAAAAATGTAAATACAAACATTTAAGCTTATTGCCACTGCCAGGGTATTTAAGTTATCCTGTTTGTTATGGAAAATAAATATAATCTACATACAAATCTCTGAGCCACAATCATAACATCTGAACAGGCAATTTCTGAGGTAACAGCAGAAACATTTTTTTTTTTATCAGGGATCTTATGTTTAAAAAACCTATATTATAGGTAGTGGGCTGTTTTAGGGAATTTTGGATCAAATTATCCGTAGTAGCAATATTAATAATGTTGTGTTTATTCTGCGTAGTGCACTTAAAATAATTATGACCATATCTAGGAATTGATATGATGGGAATTTTCCGATTGTTTGCTTGGTGCTTTGATAAACTGAACGCATCATATACATGGTACTATATTGTGATGTTATGAGCCAAGGAAAAAAAGAACTACCCTACCCAGCCTGCAACAGGAGTGACGAGCATGCGCGGTAGGTTGTGTGTCTTGTATGTTGTGATATGCACTCTCTGAAAGTAAACGTTAAGAACTCAGCCAACACTCCTGGTCTGCATTATTCATAAATAGACAGACAACACAAATACTCCGCTGCTTCACAAGCCGCTGGATGTAGACGGCAAAGTATTCCCATGCTAGCTAGCCGGTCTAGCAAGCACGCGTCATTCAGTCCAAAACGGCCCGATCTATCCACATCCAGAATTGTCTGGCGGTCGTAAGTGATCCCGGAGTGACCACGCTGTAAGCCAGCCATGAAATTTGCAGAATTGTCCGGTATTTTTGCCAAATGTTCACATCTTTACCAAGAGCCCCTCGACGCCGGGCGACGTCATCTTGTTAATAAAAGGCGTTAACAAAATAAAAGCATGTAAACAACATACGCAAATGTGCGATAAAATAATTGTCGGCGTTCATAGATTGATGAGTTAACTCGTAATTAACGCATTAATTTGCCCACCCCTAGTTAAAACATCCACTTAATATGTTGTCCATAGCTGGGTTTTGATCAATTTTGCACAAAAAAAAAAAGCCTTTTCGGGCCAGGTGTCACTTTTTCTGTCGTATCATTGAGTCATTTGTACTGCTCTCAGGCAAAATAACTTACAGATGAATGTGTTTTCCGGAGTGAGTGTTTCTATCTCTGGCAGCCGCCGTTAGCTTTGACATATCTGTTCCACCAAGCTGCAGACTTCTATGATTACAAGGCGAGCAAAGAGGTCGGACTGGCACACTTTGATCCGCCCACTAATCCCACCATGAGAATTTGCGGCCAGAGTAAAGGGGCGAGGATCTTTGGTGACAAATTGGCTAAACAAAAATCTGGCAGTTGAACAAGAAGCCCGTCTTGATTTATGATCAGGAAAAGGTCAGCGCCTGTGCTTCAAGACGCAGTCGGTGGCCCGGCAGAATGAAGAGGAGGTCAAGGAGAGCGATTGTGTTATTTGCAATGGATCAAACTTCTAAACCAACGAATGAAGATTGATGGTTTCCGAAACAAGTCTTGTGTGTGATTATACCCTGCACTTAATTAAGTCCCTGTACAGAGTATTCCACTCGCTCTTTAAAATGCTGAGTAGACTTTAGTTTAATGTAAGGCTTTCAGGGGGGGAAAAAAAATACAAGAGTTTCTCTGTTTTTCCCAATAAGCCATTTGCTGCTGTTAATAAGACACAACGTTGTAAAGATCACCACTGATTCCTGTTTGGGCTTCAGTCCGAGTCCAAGACTGCTGTCGTTCTGTTTTAATACGGCCATAAAACAGCAGACTGAAAGAGTCATAATTTGTCATTTTAACTGGAATGCTCTCTTTTGTAATCTATGGTAAAGGTCCTCACTTTTACAGAAGAGGGCTAATTTAGTGTTGCCAATCAACCTATCCCCAGGTGCATGTCTTTGAAGGTGGGAGGAAGCCGGAGTCCCCGTAGGGAACCCACGCATTCACGGGGAGATCATGCAAACTCCACACGGAAAGATCCCGAGCCTGGGATTGAACCCAGGACCTTGGTATTGTGAGGCACATGCACTAACCACTAGTGCAGTGGTTCTTAACCTGGGTTCGATCCAACCCACAGGGTTCGGTGAGTCGGCCTCAGGGGTTCGGTGGAGCCTCCACCGCTGAGGTCAAGAAACGCCAAACTCATCGTGTAAATAAAAACTTCTCCCTATCCGCGTATTACGGATACCCCCAAACATATTTCCCTCTAATTTTCCATCAGATTTGCAGGTGTCTAATTTGTTGTGAGTTCATGCACAACAGGTGACGTCGCTATCCCCGCTTGTGGTAAATACCTTTTGATACTTGTTAGCTTCCACGCTATTCGTTTGTGTATTCCCCTAGCTCACATGCTAGCGTCTTGTTTCGGTTGGTAGAGTGGCCGTGTCAGCAACTTGAGGGTTGCAGGTTCGATTCCCGCTTGTGCCATCCTAGTCACTGCCGTTGTGTCCTTGGGCAAGACACTTTACCCACCTGCTCCCAGTGCCACCCACACTGGTTTAAATGTAACTTAGATATTGGGTGTCACTATGTAAAGCGCTTTGAGTCACTTGAGAAAAGCGCTATATAAATATAATTCACTTTTTAGCTCACATGCTAGTTCTGTTGGTTTTTGTCTATAGTGCCTTTGTGCAAGTGCGTTTGTTCCTAGTTTGTTTTATAGTATAAATCAGGGGTGCCCATTACGTCGATCGCGAGCTACCAGTCGACCGCGGGGGGTGTGTCAGTCGATCTCCAGCCAGGCTTTTAAAAAAAATAGACCTAAAAATGAGTGATCATCAATCTTCACCAAGACGTCACTTAAATGACATTCACGGTACCGGAGGGTCTTGTGAGATGACGCTGGCTGCTGCAAGATCATTATTATGAAAATATGACAGAGAGGAAGGCGAGAAACACTTTTTATTTCAACAGACTCACGCGCTGTACCTTCCGTCAAAACTCTAAAGGCCGACTGCACATTTCCTATCTTCACAATAAAAGCCCTGCTTCATGCTGCCTGCGCTAACTAAATACAGTGTCTCGGAAAACTGGCGTGCACAAGCGATCCCTCAGAAAGCTGGCGTGCACATCACTTGTGCACGCCGGCTTTCCGAGACTCTTATTTTGTTAGCGCAGGCAGCATGAAGCAGGGCTTTTATTGTGAAGATAGGAAATGTGCAGTCGGCCTTTAGAGTTTTGACGGAAGGGACGGCGCGAAAGTCTGTTGAAATAAAAAGTGTTTTTCGCCTTCCTCTCTGTCATTTTTTCATAATAATGAACTGGCAGCAGCCGGCGTCATCTCACAAGACCCTCGGGTGCCGTGAATGTCAATCAAGCAAGCTACGGAATTTGCCGCCAATGTTTTTCTTGTAAAGTGTATGGAAGCTGGATGAATTAGATGCCAAAAACCAACCACTTTCATGTGGTGTTGTACAGAAAGGACAACTTTTTTTCTCCTCCATTTGAAAATGTGGGCGTTATCATCATTACTGTCTGATTCCAATCAATGCAAGTCATCAGAATCAGGTGATACACCAACTTATATTCTTGTCTTCGTGAAAGAAAGACATCTATATGTGTTACACATGCTTGTATTATCATTAAACACATTTAACTTGTTTACAAAAATGTCTCTTTCATAAATAAATAAATCTAAATGATATATATAAATGAGGTAGATCCCCTCGAGTTGGTCAATTGAAAAGTAGCTTGCCTGCAGAAAAAGTGTGGGCACCCCTGGGCTAAATAAATCAATTCCTACCTTTTACGCTGTATCTTATCCGACTGCACCACGAGAGAACGCAACCGCATCACCACATTACGAGCTAAACGTCACACTTACATAGATGTGATATTCTTGAGGGGTTATTAACAAAAAAGTCTGAGGTCCGACTGTGCCATTAATAGTGGCGTAAAGATGAGAAAACACACTACAAACTCTGCCCTCATCAGCGTTGGTCTGGATGGTTAGAATTCTGTATTCAAGATGTTTAAAGACGAAATGTCCATTCATGCATGCATTGTGATATTCATGAAGTTATTGGTGAGCAGTGAGCTGCAAACACATTCACCAACGTGTGTGGAATCAACAACACCCGAAGGATTGCTTTGTGTTAAAGCTAGTATTTGTTTGAACACCTGAACCGAATCGAATAGTTGGTGTGTTTACATCTCTTGGGACTAGGGTTTTACGATATACCGGTACTAGTATAGTATCGCGGTACTAATGAATTAAAAATGGTTCTATACTATGTTTGAAAAGTACCGGTTTCCGGGCATGTCATCACATGGCTGTTTTTGCGAGCAGAGAAGCATGTTCGGCAGTGCACACACACAGAGTACTTACAAGCAGACACAGTGTGTAGACAGAAAAGGGGGAATTGACGCATTTTGGCCTGTATTCTAAAGATAAAGGTGAAGTTATAACACTGAAACACCCTCAGGAAGAGGGGCTTTAAGACATGGCTACCTAGCTAGTGGCGAACGTCCATGGTGACGAATTAAGGGAGTTTCTTACAAGTACCATTATCACTGCAGTACGAGGAGTAGCTAAACATGATTCACTAGACACCGTAGGATGATACGATAGCTAACTGCTAACAGCAAGGTAGCACCCCTAAATGTAAACAAATGTCATGGGTGGATCTACACCTGACATCCACTCTAATGATACCAAGTACAATAGCGTATCTAGTCGATACCAGTACGATTACATCAATAATTTTTAACATGGTTAGATCTACACCTGACATCCACTGTAATGATACCAAGTACAATAGCGTATCTAGTCGATACCAGTATGATTACATCAATAATTTTTAACATGGTTAGATCTACACCTGACATCCACTCTAATGATACCAAGTACAATAGCGTATCTAGTCGATACCAGTATGATTACATCAATAATTTTTAACATGGTTAGATCTACACCTGACATCCACTGTAATGATACCAAGTACAATATCATATTTAGTCGATACCAGTATGATTACATCAATAATTTTTTACATGGTTAGATCTACACCTGACATCCACTCTAATGATACCAAGTACAATAGCGTATCTAGTCGATACCAGTATGATTACATCAATAATTTTTAACATGGGTAGATCTACACCTGACATCCACTGTAATGATACCAAGTACAATAGTGTATTTAGTCGATACCAGTATGATTACATCAATAATTTTTAACATGGTTAGATCTACACCTGACATCCACTGTAATGATACCAAGTACAATAGCGTATTTAGTCGATACCAGTATGATTACATCAATAATTTTTAACATGGTTAGATCTACACCTGACATCCACTGTAATGATACCAAGTACAATAGCGTATTTAGTCGATACCAGTATGATTACATCAATAATTTTTAACATGGTTAGATCTACACCTGACATCCACTCTAATGATACCAAGTACAATAGCATATTTAGTCGATACCAGTATGATTACATCAATAATTTTTAACATGGTTAGATCTACACCTGACATCCACTCTAATGATACCAAGTACAATAGCGTATTTAGTCGATACCAGTATGATTACATCAATAATTAACATGGTTAGATCTACACCTGACATCCACTCTAATGATACCAAGTACAATAGCGTATTTAGTCGATACCAGTATGATTACATCAATAATTTTTAACATGGTTAGATCTACACCTGACATCCACTGTAATGATACCAAGTACAATAGCGTATTTAGTCGATACCAGTATGATTACATCAATAATTTTTAACATGGTTAGATCTACACCTGACATCCACTCTAATGATACCAAGTACAATAGCATATTTAGTCGATACCAGTATGATTACATCAATAATTTTTAACATGGTTAGATCTACACCTGACATCCACTGTAATGATACCAAGTACAATAGCGTATTAAGTCGATACCAGTATGATTACATCAATAATTTTTAACATGGGTACATCTACACCTGACATCCACTCTAATGATACCAAGTACAATAGCGTATCTAGTCGATACTAGTATGATTACATCAATAATTTTTAACATGGTTAGATCTACACCTGACATCCACTCTAATGATACCAAGTACAATAGCGTATTTAGTCGATACCAGTATGATTACGTCAATAATTTTTAACATGGTTAGATCTACACCTGACATCCACTGTGATGATACCAAGTACAATAGCGTATTTAGTCGATACCAGTATGATTACATCAATAATTTTCAACATGGTTAGATCTACACCTGACATCCACTCTAATGATACCAAGTACAATAGCGTATTTAGTCGATACCAGTATGATTACATCAATAATTTTTTACATGGTTAAATCTACACCTGACATCCACTGTAATGATACCAAGTACAATAGCGTATTTAGTCGATACCAGTATGATTACATCAATAATTTTTAGCATGGTTAGATCTACACCTGACATCCACTGTAATGATACCAAGTACAATAGCGTATTTAGTCGATACCAGTATGATTACATCAATAATTTTTAACATGGGTACATCTACACCTGACATCCACTCTAATGATACCAAGTACAATAGCGTATTTAGTCGATACCAGTATGATTACATCAGTAATTAACATGGTTAGATCTACACCTGACATCCACTCTAATGATACCAAGTACAATAGCGTATTTAGTCGATACCAGTATGATTACATCAATAATTTTTAACATGGTTAGATCTACACCTGACATCCACTGTAATGATACCAAGTACAATAGCGTATCTAGTCGATACCAGTATGATTACATCAATAATTCTTAACATGGTTAGATCTACACCTGACATCCACTGTAATGATACCAAGTACAATAGTGTATTAAGTTGATACCAGTATGATTACATCAATAATTTTTAACATGGTTAGATCTACACCTGACATCCACTGTAATGATACCAAGTACAATAGCGTATTTAGTCGATACCAGTATGATTACATCAATAATTTTTAACATGGTTACATCTACACTTGACATCCACTGTAATGATACCAAGTACAATAGCGTATCTAGTCGATACCAGTATGATTACATCAATAATTCTTAACATGGTTAGATCTACACCTGACATCCACTGTAATGATACCAAGTACAATAGCGTATTAAGTTGATACCAGTATGATTACATCAATAATTTTTAACACGGGTAGATCTACACCTGACATCCACTGTAATGATACCAAGTACAATAGCGTATCTAGTCGATACGAGTATGATTACATCAATAATTTTTAACATGGTTAGATCTACACCTGACATCCACTGTAATGATACCAAGTACAATAGCGTATTTAGTCGATACCAGTATGATTACATCAATAATTTTTAACATGGTTAGATCTACACCTGACATCCACTGTAATGATACCAAGTACAATAGCGTATCTAGTCGATACCAGTATGATTACATCGATAATTTTTAACATGGGTACATCTACACCTGACATCCACTGTAATGATACCAAGTACAATAGCGTATTAAGTCGATACCAGTATGATTACATCAATAATTTTTAACACGGGTAGATCTACACCTGACATCCACTGTAATGATACCAAGTAAAATAGCGTATCTAGTCGATACTACTATGATTACATTAATATTTTTTAACATCCCCAAATCTTTTTTCCTTTTTAAGAAATTCATATTATGTTTATGAATTCAGGAAATACGTCCCTGAACACATGAGGTTTTGAATATGATCCTGTTACTACTTGGTATCGGATCGATACCTAAATTTGTGGTATCATCCAAAACTAATGTGAAGCATACAAACAACAGAAGAATATGTGTTTATTACATTTTAACAGAAGTGTAGATGTTAAAAGAGAAAGTAACCAGATATCAACAAACAACTGGAATAGTAATTAATTTTTACAGCTTGTCCCTTATTTTGACAAAATAGGATGACAAATGACACAATATGTTACTGCATATGTCAGCAGCTAAACTAGGAGCATTTGTTTGTTTATGTACTACTAAAAGACAAGTTGTCAACTATGTTTACTATTTTATTTAAGGACTAAATTGTTCTTGGATTGCAATTAGAAACATATGTTTAATGTACCCTAAGATTTTTGGGTAAAAATAAAGCCAATAATGCCATTTTTTGCGGTCCCCCTTATTTAGAAAAGTGCCAAAAAGTGTCAAAATACATACATAGGTTTAGTACCGGTACTAAAATATTGGTATGGGGACAACACTACTTGGGACATTAACCTAAATAGTAAGGATGCACCGATTAATCGGTAACCGAATATATTCGGCCGAATATGGCAAAAAAAAGCCACATTCGGCCTTCGGTGGAATGAGTTAAGAACAAGGCCGAATAGTGGCGTGTGACGCAAGTTTTTGACGCGGTGACGCAATCAACCAACGTGCGGTGACGTTGGGATATGTTGTGTACCTGTATAAGTGTATGAGGTTACAAGCACACACTTATTGAGATTTAGTGGGGCCTCTGTTTACATTATTAGCCTGTTGTGTAGGCTACCTGTATAAGTGTATGAGGTTACAAGCACACACTTATTGAGATTTAGTGGGGCCTCTGTTGACATTATTAGCCTGTTGTGTAGGCTACCTGTATAAGTGTATGAGGTTACAAGCACACACTTAATTGAGATTTAGTGGGGCCTCTGTTGACATTATTAGCCTGTTGTGTAGGCTACCTGTATAAGTGTATGAGGTTACAAGCACACACTTAATTGAGATTTAGTGGGGCCTCTGTTTACATTATTAGCCTGTTGTGTAGGCTACCTGTATAAGTGTATGAGGTTACAAGCACACACTTAATTGAGATTTAGTGGGGCCTCTGTTTACATTATTAGCCTGTTGTGTAGGCTACCTGTATACGTGTATGAGGTTACAAGCACACACTTAATTGAGATTTACTTGAGCCTTCTGTTTACATTATTAGCCTGTTGTGTAGGCTACCTGTATAAGTGTATGAGGTTACAAGCACACACTTAATTGAGATTTAATGGGGCCTCTGTTTACATTATTAGCCTGTTGTGTAGGCTACCTGTATAAGTGTATGAGGTTACAAGCACACACTTATTGAGATTTACTTGAGCCTTCTGTTTACATTATTAGCCTGTTGTGTAGGCTACCTGTATAAGTGTATGAGGTTACAAGCACACACTTAATTGAGATTTACTTGAGCCTTCTGTTTACATTATTAGCATATCTACTGTGGCTAAGCAGACTTTTGCCAAAAGGACAATAATTCATTTGTTGTGTGTTTATCCACTTTAATGCACTTTGTTTTTTTTTTGGAATGCATGTTTTGTTTGAAGGCCTAATATAAATGTGAATTATATTTATATAGTGCTTTTTCTCTAGTGACTCAAAGCGCTTTACATAGTGACACCCAATATCTAAGTTACATTTAAACCAGTGTGGGTGGCACTGGGAGCAGGTGGGTAAAGTGTCTTGCCCAAGGACACGACGGCAGTGACTAGGTTGGCAAAAGCGGGAATCGAACCTGCAACCCTCAAATTGCTGGCACGGCCACTCTACCAACCGGGCTAAACCAGTAGCATTTGCTTTTTTTTGAAAGCAAATGCTACTGGAATCTTAAAAAAAATGTCAATATTCAATAAAAAATTACTTTATTTGAAAAACATGTCTAAATATTTATTCTAGGCTATTTATGCAATATCAAAAAAATTGTGAAAAACTGCATTCATTATTCGGTATTCGGCCTTCGGCCAAGCGTTTAAGTTTTATTCGGCTTCGTCTTCGGCCACACATTTTCATTTCGGTGCATCCCTACTAAATAGCATGTTGGAGAAAAAGCAATGTTTCCATTGAAGCAGGCAAGTTGACCTTTTTTGGGGGGGTCGGATAAATCCCCGATCGTAGTCTTGAAGGCAGCAAGGCATTCATCTTAACCCTCAAGGTTTTAAGCGGCGTACTAATGAGCAGCGATATTGAGAGATGCATCACAGCTCCAAGTAGGTGAATATATTCTGAAACCAGCGCCTCAGGCTGTGAAGGATTACACTTTTTTTTTGTTCTGGTTGGGTAGACAGTTGTGAATACCTGGGGGATGACTCGGGTAGGTGTACAGTATATGTGTGTGTGTGCGGGCTTCTCTGCTTTTGTTTCTGCGTGTAAGTGTTCTCAGCCCTCCGCAGGGCTGCAGGTTTCACACAGAGCCCACTCATAGTAATTGAGCTTCTTCTTCTTTGTCCACCTTCCACCAAAAATATTGGCTGCTGCAGGCGAGAAACAGGAGTTTTTTATTAAATAGTTTTTTTTTTCTTTCGCTACTCTTAAGACAGTGGTGTCCAAAGTGCGGCCCGAGGGCCATTTGCGGCCCGCAGCTAATCATTTACCGGCCCGCCACACATTCTGCAAAAATTGCAAAATTGATAGTATCGCAAAAAAAAAAAAAAAACATTTAAAAAAAGTGGAATGAGGTGAAATTTGATGAGAAAAAGTGTTGACACAAAGCTGCCATGCAGGCAGTTTTTTTTTGTTCCTTCTGTCTTTATTTTCTTTTTTTTTTCCATTGCTCCAAAAAAAAGACCAAAAAAAATCTATGTTATAATGAATTATTACTTAAAAATTATCACTTTAAAATGTTTTATGTGGGAAAAAATATTGCATATGCTGTGTGGTTGCCATTTAAAAACATCAAAGTTTTGACAAAAGAGCATAAAACAAACAAAAAGTTCAAACTTAACATCGACAGATGTATCGGAAGTTGATCTTGGAATTTGAGTGTTAAAAGTTAAAAAGAAAACTAAAAAAATACATAATTTTGAGTGGGGAACCTTTCGGATCTCAAATATATTTAGTCTGATTTTATTTAACTTTTCACTGTGATTACTCAAAAATATTAAATAATTAAAATCAATGGTGTCTTGCATTATTGATCTTTGAGGGCTTTAATTGTTAAATAAAGGAACTCTCCTGAAGGAATCAATAAAGTACTATCTATCTATCTATCTATCTATCTATCTATCTAAATACTGCATATTTCAGTTTTACTATAAAAAAACAAAGTTGTCTTTGACAGAAAAGGCATAAAACCTTATTTGTTTTACTTTATATCAACCTCAAGTTGATATAGAGATTTACTGTAAGCATTAAATTAAAAAAGAATAATAATAATTTGACTTATTTTTAACATTTGAGTGACTGAGGCCCTCTATGCTCCCCAGGAGCCTTAAGGATTAAAAAACAAATCCATATATTTTGTTATTGGTTTGAAAGTGAAAAATATCAAAATGACCCCCGCATGCTTAAATTCTTCTGTGTGCGGCCCTCTGTGGAAAAAGTTTGGACACCCCTGACTTAAGACTTGTCTAAAGGCCTAACAAACATGAAAATGCTCTTTAAGTCCCAA
>NC_084627.1:47233286-47409560 GCF_033978795.1 Nerophis ophidion | reverse complement strand
CTCCGCCTTTTTCTTTTTTTTTTTTTTTTTTTTTTTTTGTCAGCCGTGTTGTTCCTTGTAGCAAATTGAATTACAATGAGCCGAAAGTCACAATTGACTCTATTCAGAATGAGACCTGGAGGAAATGGAATGCAATGCAATGGAACTTGCAAGCACAGGATGGCTCTGTGGCTTTAAAGCGACCGAATGCACCAAATTTTAGACGAAAAACCTATTTTTACATATAGTACAAGCCAAAAGTTTGGACACACCTTCTAATTTCAATGCGTTTTCTTTATTTTCATGACTATTTACATTGCAGATTGTCAGTAAAGGCATCAAAACTATAAACCAAACAACCTTCCCTAGTCATGTTGCAGGAATAAACAAAAATGTAACAAGCACAAAAATTCGACAAACATGGTCACACGTAACACAACCTGCTCACTGAACTTTGTTGATATTATAAAAATCAAAAATAAACGTCCTATCACCATAAAAAATCCAAAATACACTATTTTAAATCCATACAAGGGACTATAGGAAAAATGCACAACACTCTCTCCACAGTTGTCCATTTTTGGTGCATTTTAGCCGCTTGATATTTCTGATTGATTACCAAACTTTAAGAAGGTCATCGCACTAGTAAACTCGGTTGCATTTTCACATTCTCTTAATAACCAGTTATAAATTAATTATTTATCCATTATATTATTATAATATGTACACATATAAAGTACAAGCCAAAAGTTTGGACACACCTTCTCATTTCAATGCGTTTTCTTTATTTTCATGACTATTTACATTGTAGATTGTCAGTAAAGGCATCAAAACTATAAACCAAACAACCTCCCTAGTCATGTTGCAGGAATAAACAAAAATGTAACAAGCACAAAAATTCGACAAACATGGTCACACGTAACACAACCTGCTCACTGAACTTTATGGATATTATAAAAATCAAAAATAAACGTCCTATCACCATAAAAAATCCAAAATACACAATTTTAAATCCATACAAGGGACTATAGGAAAAATGCACAACACTCTCTCCACAGTTGTCCATTTTTGGTGCATTTTAGCCGCTTGATATTTCTGATTGATTACCAAACTTTAAGAAGGTCATCGCACTAGTAAACTCGGTTGAACTTTCCCGTTCTCTTAATAACCAGTTATAAATTCATTATTTATTGAATATATTATTATAATATGTACACATATATAGTACAAGCCAAAAGTTTGGACACACCTTCTCATTTCAATGCGTTTTCTTTATTTTCATGACTATTTACATTGTAGATTGTCAGTAAAGGCATCAAAACTGTAAACCAAACAACCTTCCCTAGTCATGTTGCAGGAATAAAAAAATGTAACCAGCACAAAAATTTGACAAACATGGTCACACATTACACAACCTGCTCACTGAACTTTGTGGATATCATGAAAAATAAAAAATGTGTCCTATCACCATTAAAAAAAAAAAAATCAAAAAATACACAATTTAAATCCATACCAAGGATGATAGGAAAAATGTAAAACACTCTCCACAGTTTTCCATGTTTGGTGCATTTTAGCTGCTTGATATTGCTGATTGATTGTAAAACTAGGTAGGCATTGAACTTTCACATTCTCTAATAACCAATTATAAATTCATTATTTATCCATTATGTTATTATAATATGTACACATATACAGTACAAGCCAAAAGTTTGGACACACCTTCTCATTTCAATGCCTTTTCTTTATTTTCATGACTATTTACATTGTAGATTGTCACTGAAGGCATCAAAACTATAAACCAAACAACCTTCCCTAGTCATGTTTCAGGGCGAAAAAAAATGCAACCAGCACAAAATTCGACAAACATGGTCACACATAACACAACCTGCTCACTGAACTTTGTGGACATTATAATTTAAAAAATGTTATATCACCATAAAACTAATCAAAAGTACACTATTTTAAATCCATAAAAGGGATAATCGGAAAATTTAAGCTGCTTGATATTTCTGATTGATTACAAAACTTTAAGAAGGTCATCGCACTAGTAAACTCGGTGAACTTTCACATTCTCTTAATAACCAGTTATAAATTAATTATTTATCCTTTATATTATTATAATATGTACACATATACAGTACAAGCCAAAAGTTTGGACACACCTTCTCATTTCAATGCGTTTTCTTTATTTCATGACTATTTACATTGTAGATTGTCAGTAAAGGCATCAAAACTATAAACCAAACAACCTTCCCTAGTCATGTTGCAGGGGGGAAAAAATGCAACCAGCACAAAAATTCGACAAACATGTCACACATTACACAACCTGCTCACTGAACTTGTGGATATCATAAAAAATAAACGTCCTATCACCATAAAAAAATCAAAAATACACTATTTTAAATCCATACAAGGGATGATAGGAAAATGCAAAACACTCCCTCCACAGTTGTCCATTTTGGTGCATTTTAGCCGCTTGATATTTCTGATTGATTAGAAAACTTTAAGAAGGTCATCACACTAGTAAACTCGGTAAACTTTCACATTCTCTTAATAACCAGTTATAAATTAATTATTTATCCATTATGTTATTATAATATGTACACATATACAGTACAAGCCAAACGTTTGGACACACCTTCTCATTTCAATGCGTTTTCTTTATTTTCATGACTATTTATATTGTAGATTGTCACTGAAGGCATCAAAACTATAAACTAAACAACCTTCCCTAGTCATGTTGCAGGGGGGAAAAAAATGCAACCAGCACAAAAATTCGACAAACATGGTCACACATTACACAACCTGCTCACTGAACTTTGTGGATCTTATGAAAATAAAAAATGTGTCCTATCACCATTAAAAAAAAAAAAAATCAAAATATACACAATTTAAATCCATACCAAGGATGATAGGAAAAATGTAAAACACTCTCCACAGTTGTCCATGTTTGGTGCATTTTAGCTGCTTGATATTTCTGATTGATTATAAAACTAGTTAGGCATTGAACGTTCACATTCTCTTAATAACCAATTATAAATAATTATATATCCATTACATTGTTATAATATGTACACATATGCAGTACAGGCCAAAAGTTTGGACACACTTCTCATTAATGTGTTTTCTTTATTTTCATGACTATTTACATTGTAGATTGTCACTGAAGGCATCAAAACTATAAACTAAACAACCTTCCCTAGTCATGTTGCAGGGGGAAAAAAATGCAAAAAGCACAAAAGTATGTATGAAACAGAAAATACATGTTGAATATGAACTCGTCCTGAAGATCTAGCCAATTATAAATTAATTATATATCCATTACATTGTTATAATATGTACACATATGCAGTACAGGCCAAAAGTTTGGACACACCTTCTCATTTCAATGCGTTTTCTTTATTTCCATGACTATTTATATTGTAGATTGTCACTGAAGGCATCAAAGCTATAAACCAAACCAACCTTCCCTAGTCATGTTGCAGGGGGAAAAAAATGCAAAAAGCACAAACATATGTATGAAACAGAAAATACATGTTGAATATGAACTCGTCCTGAAGATCTAGCCATAAAACAAACCATGAAACACCCTTTCAGTGCCTCTGTCGATATAATATGAAAAAGATTATATAATATTTATATTATACATTATGGCTGTTAGCGAGGAAAATTCTATAAATTATCTGAACCATTTTATAAGCCGGGGGAGTCAAAGCGTTGGAAAAAAAGTAGCGGTGAATACAGAACTCAACGTAATTGCAGTGATTATTTATCTCAACATTGATTTTGGAGTGATTGTGTTTCCCTCAGGCACTCATTGTTGGAAAACATAAGCATTATGGAAAAAAAACATTCAAATCGCGTTTATTGACTGAAGCGCATTTTCTTCATCTCCGTCTTTTTTTTGTGTCTTTTGTGCAGAGTGCTCACGGAACTGGTGTCTAAGATGCGGGATATGCAGATGGATAAGACAGAACTGGGGTGCCTTCGAGCCATTGTCCTATTCAACCCAGGTAACCATGACAGAGGATCTTTGAACAAACTGTAGATAATAACGTGCTTCACTGTCAACGTGCTGTATTCCTCATGCTTGTTCCTTTGAAACCTGTTGGACGACGCAGCTGGGAACTAGAAATGACTACAGACCGTCTGTTTGCTCAAATGAAATCAGGGAAATTATTAGAAAAAGTCTAAAAAAATGTGACGGATGAGTAAAAATATATAGGGAAATACAGTAGTACCTCAATTTATGGGATCGTCTTTTAATTTGCACAAGTAAAGGACATGTTAGAGCACAGGTGTCAAACTCAAGGCCCAGGGACCAGTTCTATATGTGGCCCTGGAAAATAAATGTGTCAATAAGCAACCGTATACAATGCTTACTAATATATGCTATGTTTTTGTTCTTTCCGTTTTGACGGGAAAAAAATTGTGCGTACTGCATTAAAAATGCACATTTTTTCAACTTTGATATTAATCAATATTGCAGCAAATATTGTATCGTCAATCAATCAATCAAAGTCATACTTTCCAAACAAGTTTTGGGGTTAAAGTTACAACAAATGCTGGAAAATATCTGCTTGAACTAGGATTTCAAAGCAAGTTAACCATCACATTGATCACTGTAGATTTTAGGGGTTAAATACATTGTGTTTTTACAGCATATTAACTTTAAATTAAAAAAAAAAAAAAAAAGTATTAACCTTATGGCCCAAGCTATTCGTTTACATGCTTTTTTTGTATATTTCTTTGCTATTTGGGCTTATTGGACCCTAATTAGAATAAAAACTAAGAATCATCTTTTGATATGATGTACTCAGTCCATACGTACACAAACGTGTACTTCATGTTTAGTGACATGCTAATTCTTATTTTTACACATTTTTCCCCCAAATTCCATTGTATGTTATACTCATCTGACACCACCAGATGGCAGTATAAGTGTCCACATAAGTGGCCATAAGGCCCCAATTCTGTAGTGTACACAATTTTGGAAATAATAGCTAAAAGGTGCTGTCCACGCATGTGGCCACTAAGCCTTTTAGAGTACAATTCTGTCAAATGAGCGTTTTTTTCATCGTAAAATCTACGCTCGTTGTTTTTAAACGTTTGATTGATTGATTGATTGATTGATTGATTGATTGATTGAAAACTTTTATTAGTAGTTTGCATATTTTCTGTACAATTGACCCCTAAATGGTAACACCCGAATAAGTTTTTCAACTTGTTTAAGTCAGAGTCCACGTTAATCAATTCATGGTAGTAGTAACCGTGTGATATACTTCCATATCAGTAGTGGCAGCCGGTAGCTAATTGCTTGGTAGATGTCGGAAACAGCGGGAGGCAGTGTGCAGGTAAAAAGTTGTCTAATGCTTAAACCAAAAATAGACAAAAGGTGAGTGCTCCTAAGAAAAGGCATTGAAGCTTAGGGAAGGCTACGAAGAAAAAAAACTAAAACTGAACTGGCTACAAAGTAAACAAAAACGGAATGCTGGACGACAGCAAAGACTTACTGCGGAGCAAAGACGGCGTCCACAATTTTTTGAACTTGTTTAAGTCGGGGTCCACGTTAATCAATCAATATGGTAACATGTATTATTGTAAACGGAAAAAGGCTTGCACATTTTTTGACAATAAAAAACTGGCAAAATTTTAACAAAAAATAACAGTGGGGCGGTTTTTTCCATTTACAGTAAGACGTTACAGGATATTTTACAGTGAAACGTTTTAAAAAAAAACAACAAAAAACTTTTTACTGCTATAAATTCCGGTGAGTGAGTTGCCTTTTTTTACTGTAAAATACAGTTTTTTTTTTTTTTACAGTGTGCTTAAACGATAAAAACAATATTCAAATGTATAGGCAAATTCATATATTATTCACCGTGACAAGCCTAACTGCAATGTGACCCTTGACGGAAAAAATGTGTGACACCCTTGTGTTAGAGAGAGGAATAGCACGATAGACGAAAAATGAATAATAAAATATTTTTTTAAACTTCAAACCACCGTTAACTTCGGGCTCATAGATACAGTAATATACATATGTATATATATGGATGTATGTATATACATATGCATAATTGTAATTTTGAAGAATTTATCTGAATGTGCATGAACTATTTCTGTTCAAAATTGTTTGAAATGTCACATATTTAAATATTAACTGTCAGTTTAATGTACTATTGTTTCATTGAAAATAAAACAGCAAAGTCCATATGGCTGTCATCTGTTTTAATTATGAGACACAATTGTGTCAAAGTCACAATTTTTTATATTTCATGCTTGAAATAAGAAATTATTACTCTGAAAAAGCAGTTTTTATAATTGTTAATGTTGATGACACAGCTTTGCAACAACTGATATTCTAGTTTCAAACATGTTTTTACTCAACATAGGTCATCAAATTCTTGGACCAACACATTTAAAACAAGTAAAACACTCTACATAAAATCTGCTTAGTGAAAAGAAGTATCTTATCAGACAGAAAATAAGCAAATATCTCAATATTTGAGATATTTAATCCAACATAGATTTCAGTTTTTGCATTGCAAAGCTGCTAATCGTCAACTCCCGGTTTTAATAACATGACATGTTCGTCGTGGCGTGTTTTTGAGGTGGAACAAAGGCGGACACGGAACTTGTCTGACCTGAGCTCCATGATACAAACTCACAACATGCTGACGCTGCACAAAGTCACTCATTAAAGCAAACCACCAACATGACCCAGTGTGGGACTCTGGGTTCTCTCTGCGTCCGACTTAAGACCACCACCACACACACATGGATGAGACCACCACCACACACACATGGATGAGACCACCACCACACACACATGGATGAGACCACCACCACACACACATGGATGAGACCACCACCACACACACATGGATGAGACCACCACCACACACACATGGATGAGACCACCACCACACACACATGGATGTGACCACCACCACACACACATGGATGAGACCACCACCACACACACATGGATGAGACCACCACCACACACACATGCATGAGACCACCACCACACACACATGGATGAGACCACCACCACACACACATGCATGAGACCACCACCACACACACATGGATGAGACCACCACCACACACACATGGATGAGACCACCACCACACACACATGCATGAGACCACCACCACACACACATGGATGAGACCACCACCACACACACATGGATGAGACCACCACCACACACACATGCATGAGACCACCACCACACACACATGGATGAGACCACCACCACACACACATGCATGAGACCACCACCACACACACATGGATGAGACCACCACCACACACACATGCATGAGACCACCACCACACACACATGGATGAGACCACCACCACACACACATGCATGAGACCACCACCACACACACATGATGAGACACCACCACACACACATGGATGAGACCACCACCACACACACATGATGAGACCACCACCACACAACATGGATGGACCACCACCACACACACTGGATGTGACCACCACCACACACACATGATGAGACACCACCACACACACATGGATGAGACCACCACCACACACACATGCATGAGACCACCACCACACACACATGATGAGACCACCACCACACACACACATGGATGAGACCCACCACACCAACCACATGCATGAGACCACCACACACACACATGCATGAGACCACCACCACACACACATGGATGAGACCACCACCACACACACATGCATGAGACCACCACCACACACACATGGATGAGACCACCACCACACACACATGAATGAGACACCACCACACACACATGGATGAGACCACCACCACACACACATGATGAGACCACCACCACACACACATGGATGAGACCACCACCACACACACATGGATGAGACCACCACCACACACACATGGATGAGACCACCACCACACACACATGATGAGACCACCACCACACACAGGATGAGACCACCACCACACACACATGATGAGACCACCACCACACACACTTGGATGAGACCACCACCACACACACATGGATGTGACCACCACCACACACACATGGATGAGACCACCACCACACACACATGGATGAGACCACCACCACACAACACATGCATGAGACCACCACCACACACACACATGCATGAGACCACCCACCACACACACATGATACACATCTTGTGCATGAGACCACCACCACACACACATGCATGAGGACCACCACCACACACACATGGATGAGACCACACCACACACACATGGATGAGACCACCACCACACACACATGGATGAGACCACCACCCACACACACATGGATGAGACCACCACCACACACACATGGATGTGACACCACACACACACATGGATGAGACCACCACCACACACACATGATGAGACCACCACCCACACACACACATGCATGAGACCACCACACACACACACATGCATGAGACCACCACCACACACACACATGATGAGACCACACACCACACACACATGCATGAGACCACCACACACACACATGGATGAGACCACCACCACACACACATGGATGAGACCACCACCACACACACATGGATGAGACCACCACCACACACACTGCATGAGACCACCACCACACACACATGGATGAGACCACCACCACCACACACACATGGATGAGACCACCACCACACACACATGCATGAGACCACCACCACACACACATGATGAGACCACCACACACACACATGGATGAGACCACCACCACACACACATGGCTGTGACCACCACCACACACACATGGATGAGACCACACCACACACACATGGATGAGACCACCACCACACACACACATGCATGAGACCACCACCACACACACACATGCATGAGACCACCACACACACACACATGGATGAGACCACACCACACACACATGATGAGACACCACACACACACATGGATGAGACCACCACCACACACATGGATGAGGACCACACCACACACACATGGATGAGACCACCACCACACACACATGCATGAGACCACCACCACACACAATGGATGAGACCACCACCACACACACATGCATGAGACCACCACCACACACACATGGATGAGACCACCACCACACACACATGCATGAGACCACCACCACACACACATGGATGAGACCACCACCACACACACATGCATGAGACCACCACCACACACACATGGATGAGACCACCACCACACACACATGAATGAGACCACCACCACACAACATGGATGAGACCACCACCACACACACATGGATGAGACACACCACACACACATGGATGAGACCACCACCACACACACATGGATGTGACCACCACCACACACACATGGATGAGACCACCACCACACACACATGGATGTGACCACCACCACACACACATGGATGAGACCACCACCACACACACATGGATGAGACCCACCACCACACACACATGCATGAGACCACCACCACACACACATGGATGAGACCACCACCACACACACATGGATGAGACCACCACCACACACACATGGATGAGACCACACCACACACACATGGATGAGACCACCACCACACACACATGGATGAGACCACCACCACACACCACACATGCATGAGACCACCACCACACACACACATGCATGAGACCACCACCACACACACACACACATGGATGAGACCACCACCACACACACATGCATGAGACCACCGCCACACACACATGGATGAGACCACACCACACACACATGGATGAGACCACCACCACACACACATGCATGAGACCACCACCACACCACACATGGATGAGACCACCACCACACACACATGCATGAGACCACCACCACACACACATGGATGAGACCACCACCACACACACATGAATGAGACCACCACCACACACACATGGATGAGACCACCACCACACACACATGGATGAGACCACCACCACACACACATGGATGAGACCACCACACACACATGGATGAGACCACCACACACACACATGGATGAGACCACCACCACACACACATGGATGAGACCACCACCACACACACATGCATGAGACCACCACCACACACACATGGATGAGACCACCACCACACACACACATGCATGAGACCACCACCACACACACATGGATGAGACCACCACCACACACACACATGCATGAGACCACCACCACACACACATGGATGAGACCACCCACCACACACACACATGCATGAGACCACCACCACACACACATGCATGAGACCACCACCACACACACATGGATGAGACCACCACACACACATGGATGACACCACCACCACACACACATGGATGAGACCACCCCACACACACATGCATGAGACCACCACCACACACACATGGATGAGACCACCACCACACACACATGGATGAGACCACCACCACACACACATGGATGAGACCACCACCACACACACATGGATGAGACCACCACACACACACATGATGAGACCACCACCACACACACATGCATGAGACCACCACCACACACACATGGATGAGACCACCACCACACACACATGGATGAGACCACCCACCACACACACATGGATGTGACCACCACCACACACACATGGATGAGACCACCACCACACACACATGGATGAGACCACCACCACACACACATGGATGAGACCACCACCACACACACATTGCATGAGACCACCACCACACACACATGGATGAGACCACCACCACACACACATGGATGAGACCACCACCACACACACATGGATGTGACCACCACCACACACACATGGATGAGACCACCACCACACACACATGGATGACACCACCACCACACACACATGGATGAGACCACCACCACACACACATGCATGAGACCACCACCACACACACATGGATGAGACCACCACCACACACACATGGATGAGACCACCACCACACACACATGGATGAGACCACCACCACACACACATGGATGAGACCACCACCACACACACATGGATGAGACCACCACCACACACACATGCATGAGACCACCACCACACACACATGGATGAGACCACCACCACACACACATGGATGAGACCACCACCACACACACATGGATGAGACCACCACCACACACACATGGATGAGACCACCACCACACACACATGGATGAGACCACCACCACACACACATGGATGAGACCACCACCACACACACACATGGATGAGACCACCACCACACACACATGGATGAGACCACCACCACACACACATGCATGAGACCACCACACACACACATGCATGAGACCACCACCACACACACATGGATGAGACCACCACCACACACACATGGATGAGACCACCACCACACACACATGGATGAGACCACCACCACACACACATGGATGAGACCACCACCACACACACATGGATGAGACCACCACCACACACACATGATGAGACCACCACCACACACACACATGGATGAGACCACCACCACACACACATGGATGAGACCACCACCACACACACATGCATGAGACCACCACCACACACACATGGATGAGACCACCACCACACACACATGGATGAGACCACCACCACACACACATGGATGAGACCACCACCACACACACATGGATGAGACCACCACCACACACACATGGATGAGACCACCACCACACACACATGGATGAGACCACCACCACACACACATGGATGAGACCACCACCACACACACATGGATGAGACCACCACCACACACACATGGATGAGACCACCACCACACACACATGCATGAGACCACCACCACACACACATGGATGAGACCACCACCACACACACACATGCATGAGACCACCACCACACACACATGGATGAGACCACCACCACACACACACATGCATGAGACCACCACCACACACACATGCATGAGACCACCACCACACACACATGGATGAGACCACCACACACACATGGATGAGACCACCACACACACATGATGACACCACCACCACACACACATGGATGAGACCACCACCACACACACATGCATGAGACCACCACCACACACACATGGATGAGACCACCACCACACGCACACATGCATGAGACCACCACCACACACACATGGATGAGACCACCACCACACACACACATGCATGAGACCACCACCACACACACGTGGATGAGACCACCACCACACACACACATGCATGAGACCACCACCACACACACATGGATGAGACACCACCACACACACATGGATGAGACCACCACCACACACACATGGATGAGACCACCACCACACACACATGGATGAGACCACCACACACACATGGATGAGACCACCACCACACACACATGGATGAGACCACCACCACACACCCACATGGATGAGACCACCACCACACACACATGCATGAGACCACCACCACACACACATGATGAGACCACCACCACACACACATGCATGAGACCACCACCACACACACATGGATGAGACCACCACCACACACACACATGCATGAGACCACCACCACACACACATGGATGAGACCACCACCACACACACATGCATGAGACCACCACCACACACACATGGATGAGACCACCACCACACACACATGGATGAGACCACCACCACACACACATGCATGAGACCACCACCACACACACATGGATGAGACCACCACCACACACACATGCATGAGACCACCACCACACGCACACATGCATGAGACCACCACCACACACACATGGATGAGACCACCACACACACATGGATGTGACCACCACCACACACACATGGATGAGACCACCACCACACACACATGCATGAGACCACCACCACACACACATGGATGAGACCACCACCACACACACATGCATGAGACCACCACCACACACACATGGATGAGACCACCACCACACACACATGCATGAGACCACCACCACACACACATGCATGAGACCACCACCACACACACATGGATGAGACCACCACCACACACACATGCATGAGACCACCACCACACACACATGGATGAGACCACCACCACACACACATGCATGAGACCACCACCACACACACATGGATGAGACCACCACCACACACACATGCATGAGACCACCACCACACACACATGGATGAGACCACCACCACACACACATGAATGAGACCACACCACACACACATGGATGAGACCACCACCACACACACATGGATGAGACCACCACCACACACACATGGATGAGACCACCACCACACACACATGGATGAGACCACCACCACACACACATGGATGAGACCACCACCACACACACATGGATGTGACCACCACCACACACACATGGATGAGACCACCACCACACACACATGGATGAGACCACCACCACACACACATGCATGAGACCACCACCACACACACATGGATGAGACCACCACCACACACACATGGATGAGACCACCACCACACACACATGGATGAGACCACCACCACACACACATGATGAGACCACCACCACACACACATGGATGAGACCACCACCCACACACACATGCATGAGACCACCACCACACACACACATGCATGAGACCACCACCACACACACACACACATGGATGAGACCACCACCACACACACATGCATGAGACCACCGCCACACACACATGGATGAGACCACCACCACACACACATGGATGAGACCACCACCACACACACATGCATGAGACCACCACCACACACACATGGATGAGACCACCACCACACACACATGCATGAGACCACCACCACACACACATGGATGAGACCACCACCACACACACATGAATGAGACCACCACCACACACACATGGATGAGACACCACCACACACACATGGATGAGACCACCACCACACACACAGGATGAGACCACCACACACACATGGATGAGACCACCACCACACACACATGGATGAGACCACCACCACACACACATGGATGAGACCACCACCACACACACATGCATGAGACCACCACCACACACACATGGATGAGACCACCACCACACACACACATGCATGAGACCACCACCACACACACATGGATGAGACCACCACCACACACACACATGCATGAGACCACCACCACACACACATGGATGAGACCACCACCACACACACACATGCATGAGACCACCACCACACACACATGCATGAGACCACCACCACACACACATGGATGAGACCACCACACACACATGGATGACACCACCACCACACACACATGGATGAGACCACCACCACACACACATGCATGAGACCACCACCACACACACATGGATGAGACCACCACCACACACACATGGATGAGACCACCACCACACACACATGGATGAGACCACCACCACACACACATGGATGAGACCACCACCACACACACATGGATGAGACCACCACCACACACACATGCATGAGACCACCACCACACACACATGGATGAGACCACCACCACACACACATGGATGAGACCACACCACACACACATGGATGTGACCACCACCACACACACATGGATGAGACCACCACCACACACACATGGATGAGACCACCACCACACACACATGGATGAGACCACCACCACACACACATGCATGAGACCACCACCACACACACATGGATGAGACCACCACCACACACACATGGATGAGACCACCACCACACACACATGGATGTGACCACCACCACACACACATGGATGAGACCACCACCACACACACATGGATGACACCACCACCACACACACATGGATGAGACCACCACCACACACACATGCATGAGACCACCACCACACACACATGGATGAGACCACCACCACACACACATGGATGAGACCACCACCACACACACATGGATGAGACCACCACCACACACACATGGATGAGACCACCACCACACACACATGGATGAGACCACCACCACACACACATGCATGAGACCACCACCACACACACATGGATGAGACCACCACCACACACACATGGATGAGACCACCACCACACACACATGGATGAGACCACCACCACACACACATGGATGAGACCACCACCACACACACATGGATGAGACCACCACCACACACACATGGATGAGACCACCACCACACACACACATGGATGAGACCACCACCACACACACATGGATGAGACCACCACCACACACACATGGATGAGACCACCACCACACACACATGGATGAGACCACCACCACACACACATGGATGAGACCACCACCACACACACATGGATGAGACCACCACCACACACACATGCATGAGACCACCACCACACACACATGGATGAGACCACCACCACACACACATGGATGAGACCACCACCACACACACATGGATGAGACCACCACCACACACACATGGATGAGACCACCACCACACACACATGGATGAGACCACCACCACACACACATGGATGAGACCACCACCACACACACATGGATGAGACCACCACCACACACACACATGGATGAGACCACCACCACACACACACATGGATGAGACCACCACCACACACACATGGATGAGACCACCACCACACACACATGCATGAGACCACCACCACACACACATGGATGAGACCACCACCACACACACATGGATGAGACCACCACCACACACACATGGATGAGACCACCACCACACACACATGGATGAGACCACCACCACACACACATGGATGAGACCACCACCACACACACATGGATGAGACCACCACCACACACACATGGATGAGACCACCACCACACACACATGGATGAGACCACCACCACACACACATGGATGAGACCACCACCACACACACATGCATGAGACCACCACCACACACACATGGATGAGACCACCACCACACACACACATGCATGAGACCACCACCACACACACATGGATGAGACCACCACCACACACACACATGCATGAGACCACCACCACACACACATGCATGAGACCACCACCACACACACATGGATGAGACCACCACACACACATGGATGAGACCACCACACACACATGGATGACACCACCACCACACACACATGGATGAGACCACCACCACACACACATGCATGAGACCACCACCACACACACATGGATGAGACCACCACCACACGCACACATGCATGAGACCACCACCACACACACATGGATGAGACCACCACCACACACACACATGCATGAGACCACCACCACACACACGTGGATGAGACCACCACCACACACACACATGCATGAGACCACCACCACACACACATGGATGAGACCACCACCACACACACATGGATGAGACCACCACCACACACACATGGATGAGACCACCACCACACACACATGGATGAGACCACCACACACACATGGATGAGACCACCACCACACACACATGGATGAGACCACCACCACACACCCACATGGATGAGACCACCACCACACACACATGCATGAGACCACCACCACACACACATGGATGAGACCACCACCACACACACATGCATGAGACCACCACCACACACACATGGATGAGACCACCACCACACACACGCATGCATGAGACCACCACCACACACACATGGATGAGACCACCACCACACACACATGCATGAGACCACCACCACACACACATGGATGAGACCACCACCACACACACATGGATGAGACCACCACCACACACACATGCATGAGACCACCACCACACACACATGGATGAGACCACCACCACACACACATGCATGAGACCACCACCACACGCACACATGCATGAGACCACCACCACACACACATGGATGAGACCACCACACACACATGGATGTGACCACCACCACACACACATGGATGAGACCACCACCACACACACATGGATGAGACCACCACCACACACACACATGCATGAGACCACCACCACACACACATGGATGAGACCACCACCACACACACACATGCATGAGACCACCACCACACACACATGGATGAGACCACCACCACACACACACATGCATGAGACCACCACCACACACACATGGATGAGACCACCACCACACACACACATGCATGAGACCACCACCACACACACATGGATGAGACCACCACACACACACATGCATGAGACCACCACCACACACACATGGATGAGACCACCACCACACACACATGGATGACACCACCACCACACACACATGGATGAGACCACCACCACACACACATGGATGAGACCACCACCACACACACATGCATGAGACCACCACCACACACACATGGATGAGACCACCACCACACACACATGGATGAGACCACCACCACACACACATGGATGAGACCACCACCACACACACATGGATGAGACCACCACCACACACACACATGCATGAGACCACCACCACACACACATGCATGAGACCACCACCACACACACATGGATGAGACCACCACACACACATGGATGAGACCACCACACACACATGGATGACACCACCACCACACACACATGGATGAGACCACCACCACACACACATGCATGAGACCACCACCACACACACATGGATGAGACCACCACCACACGCACACATGCATGAGACCACCACCACACACACATGGATGAGACCACCACCACACACACACATGCATGAGACCACCACCACACACACGTGGATGAGACCACCACCACACACACACATGCATGAGACCACCACCACACACACATGGATGAGACCACCACCACACACACATGGATGAGACCACCACCACACACACATGGATGAGACCACCACCACACACACATGGATGAGACCACCACACACACATGGATGAGACCACCACCACACACACATGGATGAGACCACCACCACACACCCACATGGATGAGACCACCACCACACACACATGCATGAGACCACCACCACACACACATGGATGAGACCACCACCACACACACATGCATGAGACCACCACCACACACACATGGATGAGACCACCACCACACGCACACATGCATGAGACCACCACCACACACACATGGATGAGACCACCACCACACACACATGCATGAGACCACCACCACACACACATGGATGAGACCACCACCACACGCACACATGCATGAGACCACCACCACACACACATGGATGAGACCACCACACACACATGGATGTGACCACCACCACACACACATGGATGAGACCACCACCACACACACATGGATGAGACCACCACCACACACACACATGCATGAGACCACCACCACACACACATGGATGAGACCACCACCACACACACACATGCATGAGACCACCACCACACACACATGGATGAGACCACCACCACACACACATGGATGAGACCACCACCACACACACACATGCATGAGACCACCACCACACACACATGGATGAGACCACCACCACACACACACATGCATGAGACCACCACCACACACACATGGATGAGACCACCACACACACACATGCATGAGACCACCACCACACACACATGGATGAGACCACCACCACACACACATGGATGACACCACCACCACACACACATGGATGAGACCACCACCACACACACATGGATGAGACCACCACCACACACACATGCATGAGACCACCACCACACACACATGGATGAGACCACCACCACACACACATGCATGAGACCACCACCACACACACATGGATGAGACCACCACCACACACACACATGCATGAGACCACCACCACACACACATGGATGAGACCACCACCACACACACACATGCATGAGACCACCACCACACACACATGGATGAGACCACCACCACACACACACATGCATGAGACCACCACCACACACACATGGATGAGACCACCACCACACACACACATGGATGAGACCACCACCACACACACATGGATGAGACCACCACCACACACACATGGATGAGACCACCACCACACACACATGGATGAGACCACCACCACACACACATGGATGAGACCACCACCACACACACATGGATGAGACCACCACCACACACACATGGATGAGACCACCACACACACATGGATGAGACCACCACACACACATGGATGACACCACCACCACACACACATGGATGAGACCACCACCACACACACACATGGATGAGACCACCACCACACACACATGGATGAGACCACCACCACACACACATGGATGAGACCACCACCACACACACATGCATGAGACCACCACCACACACACATTGATTCTCTGTGTTTCACTTTTGTTCGTTGTTCGGGCCTCCATTGGACCAACTGGCCTTGCTTCTCTCTCCCTGCCCGAGTCTTTGTTAATTAGAGTCCAGCAGATTGTTCTGACGGAACCATTCTCGCTGTGTGTCATCTCGAGTTCAAGCATAATTGTGTTTTGTTCATGGCCAAAGTTATTAAGTGACGTCATCAAAGAGGGCGCGCTAATTGCACCAATCTTGAATGCGGTAGCACAAAAGTCCTCAACGGGCCAGCGAGGTTAAAGCTCAACTTGTTTATTACAAACTCCCGCCTCCACGTCAAGTATTCGCTTGAACGCAGTTCCCTTGCCTTGGTACGGTACCTGAAACCATACTTGCCAACCCTCTTGGATTTTCCGGGAGACTCCCGAAATTCAGCGCCTCTCCCGAAAACCTCCCGGGGCAAATTTTCTCCCGAAACTCAGGCGGAGCTGGAGGCCACGCCCCCTCCAGCTCCATGCGGACCTGAGTGACGTGTCGACAGCTTGTTTTCACGTCCGCTTTCCCACAATATAAACAGCAAGCCTGCCCAAGGACGATATAACTGTAGAATGAGTTCTTAGGCAGTTTCATTAAAGGCCTACTGAAATGAGATGTTCTTATTTAAACGGGGATAGCAGGTCCATTCTATGTGTCATACTTGATCATTTTGCGATATTGCCATATTTTTGCTGAAAGGATTTAGTAGAGAACATCGACGATAAAGTTTGCAACTTTTGGTTGCTAATAAAAAAGCCTTGCCTGTACCGGAAGTAGCAGACGATATGCACGTGACGTCACGGGTTGTGGAGCTCCTCACATCTGAACATTGTTTATAATCATGGCCACCAGCAGCGAGAGCGATTCGGACTGAAAAAGCGACGATTTCCCCATTAATTAGAGCAAGGATGAAAGATTCGTGGATAAGGACTTTTAGAATGAAAAAAAAAAAAATAAAAGGCGACGGCTCCAGGCGGCGTTTCAGATGTAATTAGACACATTTACTAGGATAATTCTGGAAGATCCCTTATCTGCTTATTGTTTTAATGGTGTTTTATTGAGATTGTAAAGTCATACCTGAAAGTCGGATGGCTGCGGAGAGAAGCCGAGGAGCTAAGATCACAGCTGCCTTTTTGAGCTGCCTTTTTGACAGCTACAGGAGGAGGTCGCATAATCCACTGAAGTCTCCGGTAAGAGACAACTTAATATCACAATTTTCCCATCCAAAAACTTGCTGGTTGATGTAGAGAAACATGTTCGCTTGACCGCTCCGTGTTAAAGCTTCACAACAAACAAACACCGGCTATGTTTCGGTGCTAAAGGAAGCTGCAATCCACCGCTTTCCACCAACAGCATTCTTCTTTGATGTCTCCATTATTAATTGAACAAATTGCAAAATATTCAGCAACACAGATGTCCAAATTACTGTGTAATTATGTGATGAAAAGAGACTACTTTTATCCGTGTGTGGTGCTGGGTTAAAATGTCCCCTCCAACCAATAACGTCACAAACACACGTCATCATTCCGCGACGTTTTCAACAAGAAACTCAGCGAGAAATGTAAAATTGTAATTTAGTAAACTAAACCGGCCGTATTGGCATGTGTTGCAATGTTAATATTTCATCATTGATGTATAAACTATCAGACTACGTGGTCGGTAGTAGTGGCTTTCAGTAGGCCTTTAACGTCCTCCCAGCGCGGTAACAACACACAACAACAGCAGTCACGTTTTAGTCTACCGTAAAGCTGTTCGTCCGCCGTAAACAGCAATGTTGTGACACTCTTAAACAGGGCAATACTGCCATCTACTGTACACGCATATGTGACAATAACAACTACAGCTTTTCGAGAGTGCAGAAGAATGAGGAAGATACAGCCATTGCGACGCCGACGACGAGTAAGACGAAGAAATACGCTTGTAAGTTCCAAGCCGCAGCTGCGATTGGACCTGGATAGCCCCCGTGAAGAAGTAGTGGACTACCAATTGTTTGGCAGTGAAGATCTTCCTCAGGAAGCAAAATATTGACCGGTTTTGGGCCATACTAGGGAGAGATGGAAGATTCCAGACTCTAGTACATTTGATGAAAGCACTTTTGTGCGTGCCACACAGCAATGCATCGTCAGAGAGGGTGTTCAGCATGGTTAGAAAAAATAGTTACGGAGAATAGAACAAGGATGGACAATTCAACCCTTAACTCAACAATGAGTACATGAGTGTTATGTGTGTGTTTCAACAATAAACTCCGCGAGATATGTAAAATTGTAATTTAGTAAACTAAAGCGGCGGTATTGGCATGTGTTGCAATGTTAATATTTCATCATTGATATATAAACTATCAGACTACGTGGTCGGTAGTAGTGGCTTTCAGTAGGCCTTTAACGTCCTCCCAGCGCGGGTAACAACACACAACAACAGCAGTCACGTTTTAGTCTACCGTAAAGCAGTTCGTCCGCCGTAAACAGCAATGTTGTGACACTCTTAAACAGGGCAATACTGCCATCTACTGTACACACATATGTGACAATAACAACTACGGCTTTTCGAGAGCGCAGAAGAACGAGGAAGATACTGCCATTGCGACGCCGACGACGAGTAAGACGAAGAAATACGCTTGTAAGTTTCAAGCCGCAGCTGCGATTGGACCTGGATAGCCTCCGGGAAGAATTAGTGCTTGGCAGTGAAGATCTTCCTCAGGAAGCAAAATATTGACCGGTTTTGGGCCATGCTAGGGAGAGATGGAAGATTCCAGACTCTAGTGCATTTGATGAAAGCACTTTTGTGCGTGCCTCACAGCAATGCATCGTCAGAGAGGGTGTTCAGCATGGTTAGAAAAATAGTGACGGGGAATAGAACAAGGATGGACCATTCAACCCTTAACTCAACAATGAGTAGATGAGTGTTATGTGTGTGTATACTGTATGTATGTATGTGAAATACTTGACTTGAAGTCTAGCTATATACTCCTCCCCTCTTAACCACGCCCCCCCCGACCACGCCCCCCCCACACCTCCCAAAATCGGAGGTCTCAAGGTTGGCAAGTATGCCTGAAACCCCCGTTCAAGTGCATGTTACCATCATTCCTGACTGTGTGTGTTTGTGTGTGTTCCCAGACTCCAAGGGTCTGTCAAACCCAGGCGAGGTGGAAGCTCTGAGAGAGAAAGTCTACGCGTCTTTAGAAGCGTACTGCAAACAGAAGTACCCTGAGCAGCCCGGCAGGTATGCAAACAAGCGTCACCTTCCACCAAAATAGACTGAGCCTTGGTTAGTTCACTCAGTTTCTTTGAAGTTACAAAAAAAGCAGCACTTTTTGTGAGACCTCTTCATCCACAAGATAATTGTGCCTCGCCTACAGTTAAGCATAGTGGTGGTAGCATCATGGTCTGGGGTTGCACGAGGGCTGCCGTCACTGGGGATCTGCATACAGATTCAGATTAGGCCGCCTGTAATTTTTCCCAATTTAATATTGTCCCCAAACGCACCCCAAAGCTGAAGGTGATTGAGTGGCCAGGTGAATCGAATAAAGAGCCTTGATCATTGGTACTTTAACTTTGACTGTGCAGAAGACCACAACATGTACGACTTGCTTTCCAACGAATACCGGAAGTCAACCAACAGGAAGTAATTTAGCGGAAGTGACATCATCTAACTGCTGTTTACCGATTATAGCAGGGGTGTCCAAACTTTTTCCACAGAGGGCCACACACGGAAAAATTATATTTTTCATTTTAAAACCATAACAAAATATATGGATTTTTGTTTTAATCCTTAGGGCTCCTGGGGAGCATAGAGTGTCTCAGTCACTAAATTGTTAAAAATAAGTCAAATTATTATTATTATTTTTTATTTAATGCTTACAGTAAATCTCTATATCAACTTGAGGTTGATATAAAGTAAAACATATAAGGTTTTATGTCTTTTCTGTCAAAGATAACTTTGTTTTTTTATAGTAAAACTGAAATATGGAGTATTTAGATAGATAGATGGATGGATGGATGGATGGATGGATAGATAGATAGATAGATAGATAGATAGATAGATAGATAGATAGATAGATAGATAGATAGATAGATAGATAGATAGATAGATAGATAGATAGATAGATAGTACTTTATTGATTCCTTCAGGAAAGTTCCTTTATTTAACAATTAAAGCCCTCAAAGATCAATAATGCAGGACACCATTGATTTTAATTATTTAATATTTTTGAGTAATCACAGTGAAAAGTTAAATAAAATCCTACTAAATATATTTGAGATCCGAAAGGTTCACCACTCATAAAGTGATGCATTTTTATTAGTTTTTTTTACTTTTAACACTTAAATTTCAAGATGAACTTCCGATATATCTGTCGATTTTAAGTTTGAACTATTATTTTGTTTGTTTTATGCTCTTTTGTCAAAACTTTGATGTTTTTATATGGCAACCACACAACATCCGTCCATCCATTTTCTACCGCTTATTCCCTTTCGGGGTCGCGGGGGGCGCTGGCCCCTATCTCAGCTACAATCGGGCGGAAGGCGGGGTACACCCTGGACAAGTCGCCACCTCATCGCAGGGCACCACACAACATATGCAATATTTTTTCCACATAAAACATTTTAAGTGATAATTCATTATGACATAGATTTTTTTGGGTCTTTTTTTTCCATTGCTCAAAAAAAAATAAAAAATAAAGACAAAAGGAAAGAAAATTGCCTGCATGGCAACTTTTTGTCAACATTGCCACTTTTTCTCATTAAATTTCACCTCATTCCGCTATATTTTTAATGTTTACAATACTATACATTTTGCAATTTTTACAGAAAGTGTGGCGGGCCGGTAAACGATTAGCTGCGGGCCACAAATGGCACCCCGGCCGCACTTTGGACACCACTGCATTATATTATATAATAAATAAAAACAACTTTAGCTCCAAATTAAAGCATTGCAGTCACTAAAACAAAAGTATTATCAAGTTATTATATAAATAAGTTTTTATTTACATACATAAATATGGAGAGGAGCCAGATGAGGTGGTTCGGGCATCCGGTCAGGATGCCACCCGAACGCCAACATCCTGGGGGAAGTACAGAGCGCCAATACACCTTAAAGGTACTGCCTTTGGGTGTCGGCCCAATCACATAATACCACACACACGAGTGAATGCAAGGCATACTTGGTCAACAGCCATACAGGTCACACTGAGGGTGGCCGTGTAAACAACTTTAACACTGTTACAAATATGCGCCACACTGTGAACCCACACCAAACAAGAATGACAAAAAAAATTCGGGAGAACATCTGCACCGTAACACAACATAAAGACAACAGAACAAACACCCGGAACCCCTTGCAGCACTAACTCTTCCAGGACACTACAATATACCAATATACACCCCCCCCCCCCCCCCCCCCCCCCCCGCTACCAACATCCCCCCCCGGCCCCCATCTCCCGAATTCAGAGGTCTGAAGGTTGGCAAGTATGTTTGATGAGCATTCCTCAACTTTCTCAGTCTTTTTTGCCACTTGTGCCAGCTCATCAAATTCAAAATGAGCTAGTATTTGCAAAAAAATAACAAAAAGTTGCAGTTCGAACGTTAATGATCTTGTCTTTGCAGTCTATTCAATTGTTTTTATTTGAAAAGGATTTGCAAAAATTTTGGGAGAACATCCGCACCGTAACATGACACAAACACAACAGAACAAATACCAGGAACTCCTTGCAGCACTAACTCTTCCAGGACACTACAATATACACCCCCCCCCCCCCCCCCGCTACCAACATCCCCCCATCTCCCGAATTCGGAGGTCTCAAGGTTGGCAAGTATGTTTGATGAGCATTCCTCAACTTTCTCAGTCTTTTTTGCCACTTGTGCCAGCTCATCAAATTCAAAATGAGCTAATATTTGCAAAAAAATAACAAAAAGTTGCAGTTCGAACGTTAATGATCTTGTCTTTGCAGTCTATTCAATTGAATATAAGTTGAATAGGATTTGCAAAAAATTCGGGAGAACATCCGCACCGTAACACAACACAAACACAACAGAACAAACACCCGGAACCCCTTGCAGCACTAACTCTTCCGGGATGCTACAATATAAGCCCCTGAATTCGGTAAGGTTGGCAAGTATGGTGCCAACATCACTGGGGGAAGTACAGAGCGCCAATAAACCTTAAAGGTACTGCCTTTGGGTGTCGGCCCAATCACATAATACCACACACACGAGTGAATGCAAGGCATACTTGGTCAACAGCTACACTGAGGGTGGCCATATAAACAACTTTAACACTGTTACAAATATGCGCCACACTGTGAACCCACACCAAACAAGAATGACAAAAAAATTCAGGAGAACATCTGCACCGTAACACAACAGAACAAACACCCGGAACCCCTTGCAGCACTAACTCTTCCGGGATGCTACAATATAAACCCCTGAATACAGTAAGGTTGGCAAGTATGGTGCCAACATCACTGGTTTCGGGCGTTTTGCAAGTATTTTTGTCCCAGTTGACCCCGGCGTGGAACTGATCCACTCGTCCCGCCTCCTGCTGACTCTGCAACTTTTCCACCGCTGTGACACAGATTCGCCAAGCTGCTGCTGAGGCTGCCGGCGCTGCGCTCCATCGGCCTGAAGTGTCTGGAGCACTTGTTCTTCTTCAAGCTCATCGGCGACACGCCCATCGACACTTTCCTCATGGAGATGCTGGAAGCGCCTCACCAAATGACATAACGAGCGCGGGCGGGACTCCTCTTATCCGGTCCGAAGCAGCAGGGTCCTTTTTGGTTTTGACGCATCCAGACTTTTACCCTGGCTTCACCCCTAAAACATCAAGACCACGGGTGTGTTTTTATACCTTGTACAGTTCTATAAATAAGAAATATATATATATATATATATATATATATATATATGAGATGTGGTCGCCGGAAGACAAACGCAATGTACTGAGCCAGCATCTCCAGCGGACCATTCCCAAGTCTGGGTGTGTGTGCAAACTCAGCGGCAGCGGGGGGGGGGGCTTCTTGCACTAAAATTCCGGAAGCGACTCGACAGACTGCAAGTGACGAGAACCTCAGGTGGTCCGAAGCAATCCAACCAGGTCTTACTGTATCAACACTGTGCAACAACGGCAGCGAGGGTGAGTCCATAACTGCGCTCAATCAGGAAAAAAAAATGTGGAGAAGGGGTCTTAGGTCTTATTACGTAAGTACAATCTGCACACAGTTTGTGCACACAGGAGGAAGCCAGGCTGGTGTCAGTCCACCGACAACCCGCATTACAACATTCTGCCTTTTTATTTTGCTTTTCAACCAACCTCTCCGCGCGTCTTTACGACCATCTGCAGTATTTCGTCCGTTTCAGAGCACCGTTACCTCAACACCGTGACCAGTATTCGTTGCTTACTTTGCACTTAACCTCGAGACGGAGCGCAATCAACCTCCCCCGGCTGGGAATCTGGCCCGATCATCTTTATTTTCCTCCCAGCCGGACAAACAATCACTCTCTAAAGATAATATAACAAACAGTCGCTATCAAAAGTAAAGAACATAATAGATAGTACTTTATTATAATAATATAATGTCATGGCTGGCTTGAGTTTCCAATAATTTCTACATTTCTTAAGTTTTTTTGTGATAAAGTGATCGGAGTTCATACTTGTCGGTCACAAAAAACATTCATAAAATTTGCTGAGTCTTCTAAAAATGTAAGCAAATCGGCTGGATCTTGAAAAAAAAAATGGTGCAGTTCTAGCTCGGTTGGTAGAGCGGCCGTACCAGCAACTTGAGGGTTGCAGGTTCGATTCCCGCTTCCGCCATCCTAGTCACTGCCGCTGTGTCTTTGGGCAAGACACTTTACCCACCTGCTCCCAGTGCCACCCACGCTGGTTTAAATGTAACTTAGATATTGGGTTTCTCTATGTAAAAGCGCTTTGAGTCACTAGAGAAAAGCGCTATATAAATATAATTCACAAAATATAATTCACAGTTCAGCTAAATGTGTTGGTTTTCTGACGTGGACTTGTTTCTTCAGCATTGTCCACACTAAGGGGAGGGAACCTACGGCTCTTTTAAAGAGACATTGCTTAGCACGATAAGCAATGAATAATTACGCTGGTAATCACGGTGTTAAAAATAACGTTCACAATATAAAACATTCTCATGCATTTGAATCCATCCATCCGTTTTCCTACCGCACCTGTTCAAGAAGTCGCATTAAATTCCTACTGAAAGCCACTACTAGCGACCACGCAGTCTGATAGTTTATATATCAATGATGAAATATTAACATTGCAACACATGCCAATACGGCCGCTTTAGTTTACTAAATTGCAACTTTAAATTTCGCACAGAAGTATCATTCTGAAACGTCATCTGTTTTCATCGCATAATTCCACAGTATTCTGGACTCTGTGTTGCTGGATCTTTTGCAATTTGTTCAATGAATAATGGAGACGTCAAAGAAGAAAGCTGTAAGTGGGAAGCGGTGTATTGCGGCCGTCTTTAGCGACACAAACACAGCCGGTGTTTCATTGTTTACATTCCCGAAAGACGACGGTGAAGCTTTACTATGGACTGGACTCTTGCGACTGTGTTGGATCCATTATGGATTGAACTCTCACAGTATCATGTTAGACCCGCTCGACATCCATTGGTTTCCTCCTCTCCAAGGTTCTCATAGTCATCATTGTCACCGACGTCCCACTGGGTGTGAGTTTTCTTTGCCCTTATGTGGGCCTACCGAGGATGTGGTAGTGGTTTGTGCAGCCCTTTGAGACACTAGTGATTTACGGCTATATAAGTAAACATTGATTGATTGATTGAACACAGCGGTCAAGCGAACATGGTTCCCTACCACATCTCAACCGGCAGGTTTCGGTGACAAAATGGTGGTAATAAGTCGGCTCTTACCGTAGACATGAGCGGAGAGCTTGCGTCGTTTTTCCTGCACCTGTCAAAGAGGCAGCTGCGGACTCTCTTGCCTCCTCCCACCGGCTGTCCCCGACCGTCGGATGCTTCCAACGTGGAAGAAGCATCGGCTGCCTTCGCCTCGTCCAGAAACGTGGTTTCCCTTGGAGACACTGGCAGTCACCACACCCCTCCGGCTTTCAGGTTGTACAGGTACAACCATATAATATTACTAAAACACTAATAACACAATGGACAGATAAGGGATTTTCCAGAATTATCCTAGTAAATTTGTCTAATAACATCTGAATCGTTCTGCCGTCTAGTTCTTTTTTTTCTTCTAGTCCTTCACTCTCACTTTCCTCATCCACAAATATTTCATCCTCGCTCAAATTAATGGGGAAATTGTCGCTTTCTCGGTCCGAATCGCTCTCGCTGCTGGTGGCCATGATTGTAAATAATGTTCAGATGTGAGGAGCTCCACAACCAATTCAATTTACCTTTAATAAATAAATCTATGTATATATAAAAATGGGTATTTCTGCCATACATTTGTTTCCTTTTACGGAAGGTTTTTTGTAGAGAATAAATGATGAATAAAACACTTAATTGAACGGTTTAAAAGAGGAGAAAACAGGAAAAATTTGAAAATTTTATATTTTAACATAGTTTGTCTTCAATTTCAACTCTTTAAAATTCAAAATTCAACGGAAAAAAAGAAGAGAAAAACTAGCTATTTCGAATCTTTTTGAACAAATTTAAAAAATAATTTATGGAACATCATTAGTAGTTTTTCCTGATTAAGATTATTTTTAGAATTTTGATGACATGTTTTAAATAGGTTAAAATCCAATCTGCACTTTTATTAGAATATATAACAAATTGGACCAAGCTATATTTCTAACAAAGACAAATCATTATTTCTTCTAGATCTTTCAGAACAAAATTTTTAAAAGAAACTAAAAAGACTTTGAAATAAGATTTAAATTTGATTTTACAGATTTTATAGATTTGCCAGAATATTTTTTTTTAATTTTAATCATAATAAGTTTGAAGAAGTATTTCACAAATATTCTTCGTCAAAAAAACAGAAGCTAAAATGAAGAATTAAATTAAAATGTATTCATATTCCTTACAATAAAAAAAATAAAAAAACTTAGGGGAAGGAATTTAAAAGGTAAAAAGGTGTTTAAAAATCCTAAAATCATTTTTAAAGTTGTATTTTTTCTCTAAAATTGTCTTTCTGAAAGTTATAAGAAGCAAAGTTAAAAAAATAAATGAATTTATTTAAACAAGTGAAGACCAAGTCTTTAAAATATTTTCTTGGATTTTCAAATTCTATTTGAGTTTTGTCTCTCTTAGAATTAAAAATGTCGAGCAAAGTGAGACCAGCTTGCTAGTAAATAAATACAATTTAAAAAATAGAGGCAGCTCACTGGTAAGTGCTGCTATTTGAGCTATTTTTAGAACAGGCCAGCGGGCGACTCATCTGGTCCTTTTGGGCGACCACGTTGGTGACCCCTGACCTACAGTATAAACACTTTGTAGGACTCAACAAAAGACATTCAACTTAAAGACAACATATTCTACACACCATGCAGCGTCCACTTTCTAGTGGAGTATAATACCTGCAAATGAGACACAGAAGTGTAAGAAAACCAACAAAAATTTGTTAACACATTTGAACACACACAAAAGAACCGACGGTTGGTGTTTGGGATCGATTCCCATTTGGTGTTGCATGGATTCCAATGTGAAGGGTACCCATCCTTGGTGAGAACCACCGTCATCTTTGGGAATGTAAACAATGAAACACCGGCTGTGTTTGTGTTGCTTAAGGCGGCCGCAATACACCGCTTCCCACCTGCAGCTTTCTTCTTTGACGTCTCCATTATTCATTGAACAAATTGCAAAAGATTCAGCAACACAGAAGTCCAGAATACTGTGGAATTATGCGATGGAAACAGATGACTTATAGCTCTACAATAATCATACCGTGACGTTTCAGCAGGATACTTCTGCATGAAATTTAAAATTACAATTTAATAAACTTATTGGCAAGTGTTGCAATGTTAATATTTCATCATTGATATATAAACTATCAGACTGTGTGGTTGCTAGTAGTGAGTTTTAGTAGGCCTTTAAATCTAAAGGTAAAGTGTGTAAAAATGCACACAATTGCAGGAAATGTCGATGCAAAATGTTCTTTTAGGGTCAACACTTGGTGTCGATAGAAATGTTCCACCGCCTGAAAAGTCTATTTTGGTTTTGTTTAGAGGAGTTGACTCTATGTTGGGATAAATACTTGGATCCTGTACCATCCCCAGACTAAACCTGCAGAGATCAGAGGCGACACAAACTCACCCAGTTGCAATTGCTTCAATAAGAAGAGACTCAAAAGCAGTTTTGTTTTTAAGTTTCATTCTAAAAAAGGCTCAACTGCACTGAAAATTAATATCAATTACTGAATATCCCGGTCTGCTTTTATAAGAAGGCCTTGGTTGAGCATATCTGGAGGAGTTTTTTCCCCCCAACCCTCCAACAAGTAAACATCTGTCATGGTGTAAAACAAGAAGTGATGCACCAGCTCCCTCTAGCGGAGGTGATTCGGTACTGCAACACCATTTCAACATGCTTTTTGTTTTTTTTGAAAGAAAAGGCACTTTTTCACAGTTTTTGTTTTTAATTCAAACTCCCAAACCGTGCTTTGTGTTGCCAAACAAGAGAAATAGCAATAATTATTCATGACTTACTGGCCTGTGTGATTATAATTCTTAATACAAACTATCCAGGTGACAGTATTGACTGCCGGGGGTGAGCTTAGTTTACAGTATTTATATGATAAAAGTATATATATATATATATATATATATATATATATATATATATATATACATATATATATATATATATATACATATATATATATATATATATATATATATATATATATACATATATATAAAAGGGTCATTTGTAGTTCAAACTAACTTGAAATTTGAAACTTGTTTATTTTCCCTCTGAAATCATATCTAAAGAAAAATTTTCATGTTGACTGTCATCGGGTGTTTTGAAGCCATAAAATGTGGATGATGTGTAAGCTCAGATAAAAAAACAAAACATCAACAGAATGATAAAACTTCATGGATGCTTTAGAAAGTAAAGCTATATTTTGTTAATATGTATATGTGTATATATTTCTAAATAAATATATGGGAAAATGTGTTTCTTGAGTATTTGGAAGGAGGAGTTTTATGGGGGTCTTTACACAATTATTAGAAGGTTTTATGCCTTTTTCAAAAATCATTAAACAACAAGAAAAAAAAAAAGGAACCAACCAGCATAATAACCCCAGTAGCTCTGAATGTGCAGTTTATGGGACCTCAGTGTGAAAGAGAGAGAAATAAAATGTTTGCTTAACTTGGCAATTGTTTAAAAAAAAAAATGTAATCAGGAAAAAAAGCTACGCTTGTGACACAATCACTGCTTTTTGTTGTTGTTGCGTAAACAGAAAAAAATATTCAAGTAAAAATGTTGAAAAAAGATCTATTTTTGTACAAAAGTAATTCCCTGGTTTATGGATTTATTTCCTGTTCTTGTTGTTGTTGGAGAATGTCAGCAAGGAGTGTTGGCACTTTTTTTTTTTTTTTTTTTGTTAAAGTGTCCATTTTACTTTGCGCCTCTTGTCGTGTTTACTTTCTAAGTGGATGGAATTGTTTGTCATCTGTTCTCTGTGTTCTTTGTGGACACACTTTAAAAAAAAAAAAAACATTAAAAAAACAAAGTGAACATGACCTGTGTGTAATGTTGGAAAAGTGTGATAACTTTATTGAGAAAAATCATATAAGGGGTTTCTAAATTCAATGAAGGAAGGTGTGCTTTTATTTTGACACGCAGCGGAAACGGGTGGCGTGACTGAACGACACTAACTTCACGCACTAACCCAAACACGAACTTTAAACACATAAATGTGTCAGTAAAGTAATGTAAAATTGTATTCAATCATGGAATTATTTATTTCATTGGTTAATGATCTGGTTAATTCACCATGTATTTAATTATTTAAATATATATTCGTTTCGTGTCCTTCATGAATTATTTCGATCAGCCAACACACCCATTAATGTCAGTGGGCGGGGCTACATGAATCTAGTCCAATCAAGTTAAAGTGCCGGGGAACCAATCAGATGTTAGCCCCGCCCACCGCCTTTGACTGAATTAAAGGACCCAAATTAAGAAAATCTTCTAATTACTTAAATGCGTCATTAATTAAAACAAAGAAACAAATTAAGAACTATTGTAATCGGTATTTAAATTGTGGAATAATTGTATACTAAATAAATGTATTATTTTCATTAAATAAATTACATATATTTGATTCCAATTATAACTAATTAATGACACATGAGTGACTATCCAAAATGTATTTAATTATGTCCCATTTGGACCTCCAGGTTCATAAAATAAGAATTTAAATCATTAAGAAAAATAAGACACTCGTAATTAACGACTATGAAAATATATGATTGATTGGTGAAATCGCTAATTACATGATTAAATAATTATTTAAATCATTATTGAAATGTAGTTTTACAGTATGTTAAACGATGTATTAAAAAAAACAATATTGACACATTGAAATATTTAGTGATTTATTTATCTGTGTTCTGTTGGACCCTCCAAATAGTAAGAAGTCTAATGCTAATAATTACCATGTGAGTAAACCATTATTTACACCATGTCGCAAGGCATGCTGGGAAAACCAATTACCACTCCCAACGTTACCGTATATAAAATATGAAATATCCCCACAATATACACTCATGGTTTTCTTGGGTGTGCATCTGGATCATTGAAGCACTGTGTTGCCTTCACTGTCTATGTGATGAGGCGTTCAAGTGCACCACGTAACCCCAAGAGCATTTTATGGGTTGTTATAAATAAGCCACCGATGAAACTTATGAGTACCAGCAATTACAAAAAGGTGAGAAACACTTTTGAATTCAACAAATAACTCACTGGAAAGTAAAAAAGTGACGTCTTCGAACTCTTCCTTGGCCAACAAGTCTTCAATAAAATATTTTTAAGTAAACACTAAGCCAAGAAGGTTCCATTGATACCTTTTTTAATAAAAAACAAAAAAAAAACAAGCTTGACATCATTTGGACATGACTACACAATCACAGACATAACAAGCAAAAGTGACCTTTTATTTTTTGTACAAGACCATATTTGAACTTCCGGGTGAGGATGACACATGAAGCACTAAAACCAGGTCGTGAAGACCCACAATACCCACAATTGACTGTCAGGGTGAAGATCTGAATTGAGTTTATTCCGTCCGACACAAGCTCACTGGTCCACAAAAAAAAAAAAGACAAGTCATTTTTGTTTTATACAAAATAGAAAACAAGTTCAAAAAAATGATGGAAGTCGGGTTTTTAGCAATCACTTTTCCAAAGTTTGATAGTTTTGTCGTTTTCTAGCGCCGCAGAAGCGATGATGTTCTCTGTCGGGTGGCAGGCGGTCGAAATGACCACGTCTGGAATAGGATTGGAGAAAAACAATATTATATTCCAATATGGATTTGTAAGCACACACGTAATCATAATCTGGCCTCTCCTACGACTTCAGGGTCTGTGCAGGTTTAACAAGTCAAATTCCTAATACTTAAAGACCATAATGAATAGAATTTAAGACCATTTCACATCCATACGGGGGATAAAGTACAAAGATATAAAGGAAAATCAGAATGGATTGTACCGGTAAGCACCGTATTTTCTGCACTATAAGGCGCACCTAAAAACCTCAAATGTTCTAAAAGCTGAAAGTTAAGTTAAGATTTAGGGCTATATAAGTAAACATTGATTGATTGATTGATTAAGTTAAAAAGTAGCAATGATTGTCACACATACTAGATGTGGCGTAATTATTCTCTGCATTTGACCCATCACCCTTGATCACCCCCTGGCAGGTGAGGGGAGCAGTGAGCAGCAGCGGCGACACGCCCGGGAATCATTTCTGGTGATTTAACCCCCAATTCCAACCCTTGTTGCTGAGTGCCAAGCAGGGAGGTTATGGCTCCCATTTGTATAGTCTTTGCTATGACTCGGCCGGGATTTGAACTAACGACCTACCCATCTCAGGGCGGACACTCTAACCACTAGTACAGTGGTTCTCAACCTTATTTCAGTGATGTACCCCCTGTGAACATTTTTTTAATTCAAGTACCCCCTAATCAGAGCAAAGCATTTTTGGTTGAGGAAAAGAGATAAAGAAGTAAAATACAGCACTATGTCATCAGTTTCTGATTTATTAAATTGTATAACAGTGCAAAATATTGCTCATTTGTAGTGGTCTTTCTTGAACTATTTGGAAAAAAAGATATAAAAATAACTAAAAACTTGTTGAAAAATAAACAAGTGATTCAATTATAAATAAAGATTTCTCCACATAGAAGTAATCATCAACTTAAAGTGCCCTCTTTGGGGATTGTAATAAAGATCCATCTGGATTCATCAACTTCCTTCTAAACATTTCTTCACAAAAAAAAGAAATCTTTAACATCAATATTTATGGAACATTTCCACAAAAAATGTAGCGGTCAGTGTTGTAAGCACAATACCAATGGCGCGCATTTTGCAAAATGCGCAACTGCATTTTGCAAATTTAATGTCAAATCAAATCAAATGTTTATTGGATTCATCACAATACAGTGTACATCCACGACTAAACTACTAAGAAGTGTGGATTCAGGCCGGGTGGCCTACTTCAAGTTCCAGGTAACCCTACATTATTATATTTTATAAATAGTAAACCAAGTTGTGGTAGTCATTTAGTCAGTAGTTCTGTCGTGGATGTACACTGTATAGTGATGAATCCAAAAAACATTTGATTTGATCTGATTTGACATTAAAATTGCAAAATGCGGTTGCGCATTGTGTGAATTGCTCCCATTGGTATTGTGCTTACAACATCAACACTAAATATCGCATTGTTGCATTTCTTTTCACAGTTTATGAACTTACATTCATATTTTGTTGAAGTATTATTCAATAAACATATTTATCGAGGATTTTTGAATTGTTGCTATTTTTAGAATATCTAAAAAAAATCTCACGTACCCCTTGGCATACCTTCAAGTACCCCCAGGGGTACGCGTACCCCCATTTGAGAACCACTGCACTAGGCTACTGATTAGGTTATCAGTGTGCCTTATAATCCGCCTTATAATATATGTGGACCAATATTGAGCCACAACATGTCTCACAACTACGGTAAGCAGCCGCCGACTTCATTTTCCCCCGTAGGAGAAGAAGCGCGCGGTGCATGCTGGGATATATGACAGCGCCAGGTGTGCCGTTTCATTTCCATTTGTGTGTTTAAGTAAAGACCCCAAAATGGCTCCTATTGAGAGACATGATTTCAGGAAAGCAGGAATTGTCACTGAACTGCTAGAACACTGACTCCATTAATGACGTCCCGAAATAGTGCAAAGCAATAATATATCAATAACTCAACGTTGCTCAAAGGTTAATGTCTCACAACACAACACACAAAATAAACATGTAAAGCTCACTTTATTAAGTTATTCCTCGTCCACGAATCCCTCAAATTCTTCTTCTTCTGTCCGAAATATCAAATATGACTATTTATCTCATCTGCGTGAACGACGAAGAAATTGTCCGCAATCGTCACACACACGCCAGCAATCGTCACTCACACGCCAGCAATCGTCAATCACACGCCGACCAATAAGAATTTGGCGGGAGCGGGTCATGGCAGAAGTGCATTGTGGGTCTTGATATGCTAACTGCTATACGCTACTGCTGGAGCTATTAAAATGGATCACATCAACATTGGCGGTAACTTATAAAAACTAAGAAGGACTGAACTAAAATGGCACCGAAAAGGAAATCATGTACTGCAGATTACAAGCTGGACGTAGTGAAATATGCAGCAGAGAACAGCAATCGAGCAGCAGAAAGAAAGGAGGCTAACGGGGCACATACCAGAGGCGACACCGAGGAAGAAGATCTCTTAGGATTTAACGATCGGGAGTGACAGATAGTTTGGTAAACATATAGCATGTTCTATATGTTATAGTTATTTGGATGACTCTTACCATAATATGTTAAGTTAACTCAGCAGGCACCTTCTCAGTTGGTTATTTATGCCTCATATAACGTACACTTATTCAGCCTGTCGTTCACTAATATTTATTTATTTTAAATTGCCTTTCAAATGTCTATTATTAGTGTTGGGTTTTATCAAATACATTTCACCCAAAAAATGTGACTTATACTCCAGTGCGACATATATGTGTTTTTTCCTTCTTTATTATGCATTTTTGGCCGGTGCGACGTATACTCCGGAGCAGTGACGTGCAGTCAGGCGAGGCAGGTGAGGCTTGGCCTCACGTGCCATCATGGAAAGAAATAAAAATGTAAAAACAAAAAAAAATTAAAAATTGTTAGATGTATCCAGTGATTTTACTTTATAAAGTGTTTTTCCATTTAACTTCACCAGTGTTAGATCATTTTTATTCAAAATCGCTGAATTTTCACATTTGCCGTTTAAATACTGAGAAGAGACTTGCGGTGAGGCAGCAGCCAGTTGAGCCTCACCATGGTTTGCGCAATGATTCGGCTAACTGCTGTGCAGTGAGACCTTATTGCTATATGAATGATATTATACATTTCCACAGTTTAGTTAGCTGAGGTATATAATGTACAGTGTATTTTGTCAACAACTGTATGTGCGTAACGTATTTCTTGTGCTAAAGAATCATAAAATGGCTGCAAAGATACACTGTGTGAGGCACCTGTTCTCCCGCCTCATGGTGGTAGAGGGCGCTAGTGATCCCAGGGATCATTCTTGCCATTACTCGGCTGCAGAATAAGTGACAACAAGCTACAGTTAGCAAGTCAAGTGCAGCGGCAGCGATCGTTTATTTTTTACTCTCCTCTGGACTTTTAACATGGAGGATTACATACCGGTATCTAAAATAAAACAGTTTTCTAAACTGGACTTTCAATCGAAGCAGGAGGTAACAAATTAAAGGAAGACCAACGCCGGAGCTAAAAGGTTTGCTTCAGACAGTCATCTCCATTTAGACAGAGACTTTTAAAACTGAAGAAAGATAAGGGAGACTTCTATAAACAAGTTATTGATGCTTTTGATCAGAAGGAGCTGCGCATGGACTTCATTTATAAGTAAAGGTAAGACCATAATGTTCTTTTATTAATTGTGCTTTTTTGTGTGCTACAGTTTGTATGTGTAAAGAATGCTGGTATGAGATTTTAAACATAACCCGTTAACTGCTGCCAATCAAATGGTGAATAAGATACTCTTTAGGGTTCATATGTTTGTAAATCTGACTGTGATGAAGTCAGTCCCTCAACCGCACGTCACTGCTCCGGAGTGACTTATAGTCCAAAAAATACGGTACTTTACTTTAATGGCTATAATGAAACACACAATTAAACATATAAAGTCCACTAGTTTTTTCACTCTACTGGTACTTTAATTCAAATTGTGTGAGTTAAGACTTTTAAAGACCCTGTGGTTAGCCTGTACTTCTACTTTGAATAAAGTGTGGGCTGCATGGAGGGTGACATACCTGTGTGGCCCTGCAGTTTCTGCACAATCTCCTTTGTCTGCAGGTTCCAGATGTACACCATGTTGTCCTCAGAGCCCGACACGATCCACTGCAAGAAAGCATTTTTTTTTTTTTAACACAAACAAAAAACACTTATATATGACCTCGCTCCAACTTACTTTCCCACCCGTGACTGAGAAGTTGGCAAATATGCAGTACTTCTCGTTTTTATGGCCCGTGTACGTTTTCAAACACTGCAGTGTTGGAGAAACAAAGAGTGTGAGAGAGTTCAAAAGTTGGTAGAGGAAGAATTAAAAATCAGTCTCACCTTTCCCTTGCTGTAGTCCCACAGCTTCAGAGTGCTGAGGAGCAAAAAAATGCAACAAATGTTAAACTTGAGTACACATTCTGCCAAAAATGTATTTCTGCAGGTGTGGGGCGCCCTCTGCTGGTCATTATGGACAACAGCCTGGCAGGAGTTTCCAATCAAGTCCGTGGGACTTCACTTTTTAAAATTATTTAGGGCCACAACCACTCGGAGGGCACATGATCACGACTTGGGTTTTCGTCATGATTGTTTTTCTTTCATTTAAAATCTGTCAGGTATAAAATAAGACATGATAAAAGTTAAGGTAACATTTCATTTGTATTTTGCCGTCAAAGGTTTAATGAAAAGGTTGTTTGAATCAAATTAGGAATGTGTAACACTACTTACACACCCTTGCAAAAACTCAAAATAGTTCAATCCTTCTGGTAGCAGCAAACATAGCAGGAACATTTTGCTGTTCAGTCAACACAGACGCCATAAAGTCAACAAAGCTCACATTTATGCATTCACGCACAGCGCCAACATTTTGCTACCTTGATGAGGTGATAGAAAAACATGTATACATATCACACGTGTGCTTAGTCAACACATGTTTATAATAACGCAGGAGGCTTAAAGGGAAACTTAACTTTTTTGGGAATTTTGCCTATCGTTCACAATAATGAGACATGACAGATGGATTTTTTTTCATCCATCCATCCATTTTTTTGCGGCTCTCTTTGATGATCCCAGAAACTTATTTCTGACGCTTGTATTCACCACTTTGTTGTTTCAGTCATTACCCAAGGTTTATGACCATAGGAACCTAGACCGACCTGTAAACCGAGAGCTTCGCCTTCTGGCTCAGCTCAGACGCTTCACCAATCCGTCCGTCAATCTCGCGTTCTATTCTTCCCTCACTCGTGAACAAGACCCCGAGATACTTGAACTCCTCGACTAGAGGCATAACTTCCTTCAATCCCGACCCAAAGGGTGCAGTCCACCCTTTTTCCGGCACAGAACCATGGCCTCAGATTTGTAGGTGCTGATCCTCATCCCAGCAGCTTCACACTCGGTTGCAAACCGCCCTAGTGAACACAGAAGGTCGCAGCCCGATGAAGCAAACAGGACCACATCATCTGCAAAAAGCAGGGATGCCATCCTCTGGCCACCAAACTGGAAACCCTCCACACCCAAACATAATGAACAGGACCGCTGACCAAAGGAATCCCTGGCAGAGTCCAACGTCCACTTGGAACATGTCTGACTTATTACCGGCAATGCGAACCAGACTCCTTGCACAGGGACCGTATGGCCCTTAGCATAGGATCCTGGACCCCGTACTCCTGGAGCACTCCCCACAGGACACCGCAAGGAGTTTTTTTCAATGCATTTTAACTCATAAATGTAGATAAAGACTAGGGATGCACTGAAATGAAAATTTGTGGCCGAAGCCGAAGCCCAATAAAAATTAAACGCTTGGCCGAAGTCCGAATACCGAATAATGAATGCAGTTTTTTATAATTTTTTTAATATTGCATAAATAGCCTAGAATAAATATTTAGAAATGTTTTTTAAATAAAGTAATTTTTTATTGAATATTGACATTTTTTTAATATTCCAGTAGCCTTTGCTTTTCAAAAAAAGCACAAAGTTTTTCATTTATATTAGGCCTTCAAACAAATCATGCATTCCAAAAAAAAATAAAGTGCATTAAAGTGGATAAACCCACAACAAATGAATTATTGTCCTTTTGGCAAAAGTCTGCTTAGCCACAGTAGATATGCTAATAATGTAAACAGAAGGCTCAAGTAAATCTCAATTAAGTGTGTGCTTGTAACCTCATACACTTATACAGGTAGCCTACACAACAGGCTAATAATGTAAACAGAGGCCCCACTAAATCTCAATAAGTGTGTGCTTGTAACCTCATACACTTATACAGGTAGCCTACACAACAGGCTAATAATGTAAACAGAGGCCCCACTAAATCTCAATAAGTGTGTGCTTGTAACCTCATACACTTATACAGGTAGCCTACACAACAGGCTAATAATGTAAACAGAAGGCTCAAGTAAATCTCAATAAGTGTGTGCTTGTAACCTCATACACTTATACAGGTAGCCTACACAACAGGCTAATAATGTAAACAGAGGCCCCACTAAATCTCAATAAGTGTGTGCTTGTAACCTCATACACTTATACAGGTAGCCTACACAACAGGCTAATAATGTAAACAGAGGCCCCACTAAATCTCAATAAGTGTGTGCTTGTAACCTCATACACTTATACAGGTAGCCTACACAACAGGCTAATAATGTAAACAGAGGCCCCACTAAATCTCAATAAGTGTGTGCTTGTAACCTCATACACTTATACAGGTACACAACATATTCCAACGTCACCGCGTCAAAAAATTGCGTCACACGCCACTATTTGGTCTTATTTTTAACTCATTCCACCGAAGGCCGAATGTGGCTTTTTTTGCCATATCCGGCCGAATATATTCGGTTACCGATTAATCGGTGCATTCCTAATAAAGCCCGCTTATAACGGAGCCAATGCGAGGTCCTCTATTCCGCCCACAAAACCCAATGAACAAAACATCCAAAAAGCGCCAACATTACTCCACTTACATTTCCTGACTTGAATAATAACCAAGTATTAGTGATATTGTTATTATAAGCGCCACCACAGATGGATTACAAGCAGATTAGATTACTAGTAATAGCCATTTTCTAGTTTTTGTCAGCTAATGATAACAATATTAAGGCTATGTATCCTCTGTGCTGGCAAAGTCCTCACATCAGCTATTCATCTTAGTCTAGTCAGGGAGGTGACCATGAACCCAATAGTCACTCTGTCAGAATTGCAGCATTCTTCTGTAGAGAGAGAACCTTCTAGAAGGACAATCATCTCTGCATCAATCCACCTATCAGTCCTGCATAGTAAGAGTGGCCAGACGGAAGCCATTTTTTAGGAAAAAAGCTTGCCAACATGCACCTGAAACACTCTCAGGCTATGGGAAACAAAATGATCTGGTCTGATGTGACAAAGGTTGAGAGCAGAAATTAATGATATCATAAATAATATCGTGACTGCACGCTGACATGCTTTCCGTAAGTCCATCACGACAAAAGGCAGCAGCACAGTGCACTTATTCTTGCATCCAACCCAGTGGGAGAAATGGTGATCTTTAGGAAGTAAATAGACTACAGCCAACAAACTCCCACAAAAAAGCTAATGACTTCATCATTTTTACAAAAGACGTGTAAAATAAGAGAGGGGCATGTAGGGATGATGTTCGTTAAGAAATTATCGAAGTCGATTCCATTATCGAATCCTCTTATCAAACTGATTCTTTATCGAATCTCTTATCGAATCCAGATAGGTTGTTGTGTGTGCACTCTCCAAAAGCCGTAGATGTTATGTTATGCTGTTTATATGGAGGAAAAGCGGACGTGACTGAGGACAGCATGCGGACAATAAAGGGAGAAGGTTTCAGGTGAGAGGACGCTAAAGGCACGCCCCCAGTGAGCATGTAGTGCTGCTATGTGCGTTGTAAATACAAAATTGACGACAAACGCATCACCAACATGGATGATGTGCCGCTCACTTTCGACATACCGGTGGAGCACACTGTGGAGAAGAAGGGGACCAGCAGGGTAGAAAATCGATACACACAACGGGGCGAGAGAAGTCGGCATTTACTGGACAACGAGACTGACTTTGAAAATGAAGAGAAGGAATCTGCCGTGTTTAAAGGAGAACTTGCCCACCAGCTGTTCATTTCGGACACAGAAAATGAAGACTGATGGATTTGTGGATGAGGATTGATCAAAAAATAATGTGAGTACATTGATAAATATGTCAATAAAGTACAACCCAACTCAGCTTAGCTCCTGTTGCCTTTTTAAAACAGTGTCCATGCATGCTAGCGTACGTTTAACCTTGCCTGTGCCCAAAAATACGCTGCGCATTATTTATGCGTTAAATACAGCACGGCGCCTTTTAATATGGTGCGCCCTATGGTCGCAAAAATACGGTATGGTGGCTTCGATAAGGGGACCAAGATCTCAAAAAGGGATTTGAATCCATGGAATCGGGTTTTTTTCTTATCAAAGCATCGGGAGAACCGGTTTTCGAACATCATCATCATCCCTAGGGCCATGATGGTAATCGCTTTACATCCTTGTTAGTTGTGAAGTTTGTAATTTTTTAATAAATGCAGCTGACACTAGAGGGGTTACTTTTGTTGAGTTTTTTGATCAAGTAAAAGCACAACTTTGATTTCTTTTTTTTGTCCTGTCCAGCTTCTCAGGCATCTCACACAGTTGATGTAGATGCCCATATCAGCTGTTCAGATGTACTTTACAAAAGAGAAGTGTAGGATACTTCTCTTGTTGTCTTATTTGAATGTGACTTTATTAAATGTATCTATATTATCATTTGGTGCAGCCGGGCCGGAGCAGGAGGGGATAGAAAGAGAAAAAAAGGAAGACAGAGGGGGAAATTGTGGGGATAAGAGGGGGATTAGACAGAGAGACAAAAACAACAACAGCAAATACAACAACAACAATAGAACAACACCAGCACATACATAATATGTACAAATATGATCGTAAAAGTGATAGCAAATAAGCAGTTAGTGAAATAAATAATATAGTAATGACAATGAGCACTTTTACACTAAAACTGGAGCAATACAAATACCAATAGAAAAAGCGCTATTGATCATGAACAAAACCAATAGTTTACCTCTATTATCAACAATAAAGTTGTTCAAATGCAACGATACGTATACATAATGATAGTTAGAAAGATAATAAAAAATAAATAAATAAATTAAAACATTTTTTTACAAAAATTAAAAAATACATAAATAAAAAAAGAAGAAGAAGGAATACCGAAAGATGAAAGGGAAGAGAGAGAGGCAACCTATATTAATCTTGTAGATTGTTATAGTAACAATGGTTTAAGCTCTGTCAATATGCCTTGTGTTACCCAGTTTACCCTAGGGCAACAGCGTTAATATATGTTTGATGAAACAACTTTGATTTCAATGATCTCATTTTAATATTTCCTTATTGGTTTCTTTTGAAAATAGTAGGGAGTTTTTCAATGTGAAAAAAGTAAATTCAATTGTTTAATGGAAAAAAATTGGAGATCTTATTTTCAGGCGATATCAATCAGCTTGATTCGACACTGTGCTTAAACAAGTGGATATTTTAGTCTGCTTAAGATCAGTAACCAACAACATTGGGAGGCAGAGTCAGCAGTCACACTTCACAAACTCAGAATGGAAGTAATTTGGTTACTTACTTGTCGAGTGTCGCAGCCAGGATGTATTTTCCGTTGGGGGAAAACTTGACAAACGACACAGGTGGGTTGTCATCGTCTGCCATAAACAAAATACAAGTTAGACCTTTTTTTTTTGCTCGCCACAATGACACATTTGCTGCAAATGCTACTAAATTAACCGCCGTCTACGAGGGTCAACAACAAACTGGGTCTAAAAACTAACAGCTGTGGCTGTAAGCATTCTCATTGATGAACTGACTCCCCAAGATGGAAGCACCTTTATCTAACTCTGTTTGGTATGAAATCCATGCTTTATGCCATACTGCTGTTTACAATGAACTCATTACCAGCATAAATGTTGACTGAGAAGTTTGCGCCTCCATGTCATGCTGCTGCCGTGCTGTACGATATACTTTCACCTTTCCACATTCCCACACACCTCTAATCAGCATTTAAGTGAAACAATTAAGCTGTCATATTACTACCACCTGCTTCCATTTAACTCCTCGTCCTCTTTGCTGTGTAGCTACGCCCAGACTATAATTAAAGCATTTATGTTGACATCTCCTAATCACTTCAGAAACATTAAAACAATTGTGTACCTATGAGTGTTTTTAAGCACTGCCCAGATGCTGTGTCCCAAATTCGGCTGGTGAAGAAAAAAAAAAAAAAAAGCTATTAGTTCGTAGCAAATGTGACAAATGTGCAATAATAATTAACACATTGTGTTCTTACCAAAGTCCGTCGTAGCTGCTGGACACAATCAGTGAGCCGTCTCTGTTGAAATGGACCTGGAGTAGAAACACATGGTCCATCACTCATTTCCCACTCTTGGCTCAATATCCAAAGTTGCACAAATTACAACATGATCACACACAAAATGTGGTTATAAAAAATCCGCCGATCACACAACCGTTGACTGAAAAAAAAAAAAAATTTTTAGGAAAAAAGGAAATCTAATTTTAGTATTTATCACATTGATGGATTGTGTTTACAGGCTAATTCAACCAATAGGAATCAAGCCGCACTTTTTTTAGATGCAAGAAAACAAATCCGCCAGAAGTGTGTATTAAGGATGTGACAATCGTTTGGCCATATTTCAATATTGCCTGATTTTCAAGAAAAAGTACGTGATTACCATTGATGATTAATGATTTTTTTAAAGCCAATCACAAACGGCGATCCCATCGAGCTGACACTGTATTTTTAGTCATCTGGCTGACAGCAGTTAATTGTGTGTCTCCATACACAGTGTGGAGCCGTTCCCCTAAGCCAGAGGGTGTCCAAACTTTTTCCACTAAGGGCCACCCACAGAAATATTAAGACATGCAGAGGCCATTTTGATATATTTCATTTTCAAACCATAACAAAATATATGGATTATTTTTTTTACCCTTAGGGCTCCCGGGGGCCATAAAGGGTCTAAGTCACTAAAATGCTAAAAACAAGTCAAATTATTATTTGTTTTTTAATTATTTAACGCTTACAGTAAATCTCTACAATATATAGACTTTGGGTTGATATTATGCCTTTTTTTGTCAAAGACAACTTTGTTTTTTAATAATAAAACTGAAATATGCAGTATTTCCCCCACTGCCCAAAACATTCAGAAAGCAATGTTGGATGTGAAGTAATTACAGTCTCAAAAATATCAATAATGCAGGACACCATTGATTTCAATTCATTAATATTTATGAGTAATCTCAGTCAAAAGATAAATAAAATTCATTAAATATATTTGGGATCCAAAAGGTGCCCCACTCAAAATGATACATTTTTATTAGTTTTTTTGACTTAAATTACAAGATCAACTTCAGATATCTCTGTCGATTTCACGTCTTAACTTTTATTTTGTTTGTTTTTATGCTCTTTTGTCAAAGAAAACAATGTTTTGTACGGCAACTACACAATATATGCAATATTTTCCACATTAAACATTTTAAAGTAAAATATTTGAAATAATTGGAGCCTTGAATAGGTCAATAATTCATTATTAGTGTTAGATTTTTTTGATTTTTTTTGGGCGCAATGGCAAAAAAAAAAGAAAAAAACAGCTAACTTTTTGTAGTTAAATTGCACCTTATTCCACTTTTAATGTTTTTTTTTATTTTTGCAATAGCATTTCCAGAAAGTGTGGCGGGCCGGTAAACAATTAACTGCAGGCCACAAATGGCCCCCGGTCCGCACTTTGGATACTCCTGCTCAAAGCTAATAATAATCACTAACACGGCAAATAAACTTGCATTTCTTAGTATCTTAAGGATTTAGCCTTGTCTGGAGGATCCTTGTAGTTCGCTGAGCTCCACACAAGGATCTGGGCTCGAGGGCATTGCAAACTGCTTCAAGATAGCAAAAAATAATGAACCAATCAGGATCGCCGGGCGGGATTTCATAGATGTGACGCAGCGCTGAAGCGACTCTTTGATTCAAACAACGAAGGCGGTGCTGATATTGATTCTGCCATTGCAACTGTTTTATGGAATCTATCGAATATCAGGTTAACTTTTCACTCTGTCGTTATCCAATGTCGGCTGTTCTGTTTTGGATTTCCCAGCCTCGCTCTCATCAGCGTCACGGGTTTATTTCGATGTGAATGGTTGAAGTAGCACGTCATTCAAGATAATGGACAAGTGGTTTATCCAATCACATACAATGATTTGTTTACAAGGCCCCGCTTTCTGAAATATGTCTCCTATTGAGAAGTCCCAGATCCTTGTGTGGAGCTCTGCAAACTACAAGGATCTGGCGAGAGTCAGTTTGGGAGAAGGCTAAATATTTTACACATCAAGGAGCAGGCAAAAATAATAACTATGGTAACAGCTAAGCTATTACAACACCGAGAAATAAGTGTAAATTTAGTAGAGTTTAAGAAGTGTAGGTGGAAGCAAGCAGCTAATAACAGAAAATTAACAGGTGGATAAATACGTCTGGAGAGAGGATGATATAACAGCAACTGTCAGTGTATCAGTACTCAACATGTAAAGTTTTTACCGTATTTTTCAGACTGTAAGTCGCAGTTTTTTTTCATAGTCTGGCCGGGGGTGCGACTTATACTCAGGAGCGACTTATGTGTGAAATTATTAACACATTACCGTAAAATATCAAATAATATTATTTAGCTCATTCACATAAGAGACTAGACATATACGATTTCATGGGATTTATGGATTAGGAGTGAGAGATTGTTTGGTAAAGGTATAGCATGTTCTATGTTATAGTTATTTGAATGACTCTTACCATAATATGTTAGGTTAACATAGCAGTTGGTTATTTATGCCTCATATAACGTACATTTATTTAGCCTGTTGTTTACTATTCTTTATTTATTTTAAATTGCCTTTCAAATGTATATTCTTGGTGTTGGCTTTTATCAAATACATTTCCCCAAAAAATTCGACTTATACTCCAGTGCGACTTATATATGTTTTTCCTTCTTTATTATGCATTTTCAGCAGGTGCGACTTACACTCCGGAGCAACTTATACTCTGAAAAATACGGTAAGTTATCCAAGGGTAGTATCAGTACATGATCAAAAGTAAGTAAAGTGATAAGGTCAATGTTTTTATTTTCCCAAAATGTTGTTCACAAATTCAGGGAGTACTTCCTTGGTGTCAGACAGACTGAGGGGAAAGACCAAAATGATTTTAAAGTGTAGTAGATAGTGGTTTTGGCTTGTCTAGTTCTTGTGTACTGACGAGTTAGGACTAGACGTTTATGGCAGAAATAATAGTCATGATTATTTTGAGTGATATTGCAATCACGATTAATTCCATGATTTTTCATTTGAAAACATGAGTATTTTTTTGTACCACCAAAACTTAACTTTAAATCAATAAAAATATATATAAAAAACCTGGATATGAATTACTTTTGAATAAACTACAAGTAAAATAATAATAGCAATAACAATATATTGAAACAACAGCAATATAAACAATAAAATAAATGTATCCATTTTAACTGTTTTTAATTCAGTTTTTTTTACCTTTTACACTTATTTTACCATCCGAGAGTCTGTGCTTTTTGTGTAAAACCAAATTGAATTAAAAGTGTGTTGACTAAATGCAAAAATCCTCACTTTTAGAGGTACATTACATCTTTGACCAGTATTTTAGGTCAAAGCATAATCATTGTGTGAATGCATTAATAAGTGCTTTGAGTGCTTGTGAAAGGTACTTTTTTGAAACCTTTATTTTAGTAGTCCAGTAATTTTATTGTGGGGGAGGCGGCACACATGTGAAGTGAAAACCCTTTCAGGTGACTATCTCCTGAAGCCCATCGAGAGAATGCCAAGACTGTGCAAAGCAGTAATCAGAGCAAAGGGTGCTTATTTTGAATAGAATATAAAACATGTTTTCAGTTATTTCACCTTTTTTTGTTAAGTATATAACTCCACATGTGTTCATTCAAAGTTTTGATGCCTTCAGTGACAACGTACAATGTAAAAGTCATGACAATAAAGAAAAACACATTGAATGAGGTGTGTCCTAACTTTTGGCCTGCACTGTATGTTCCTTTCTTGTTTACTTTACTTACAGCAGAGACCGGGTCTGAATGAGCTGGCAAAGTTTTCAAACACTTGCCGGTCTTTACATCCCATATTCGGACACTCTCATCAAACTAGGAGGAAGAAAGAAATGCAATAATAACAAATAAATACATCAAAATGCTTTAAATGACTATTTCTATAGTTTACAAGCCACAACAAGCTCACCGATCCTGAAACGATCAGATTGGACTGCGGGTTGAAGTTGCAGCAGAAGACGTAGTTGCTATGACCTTTTAGGGTCTTCAGGCATTTTCCCTGCATACATGAAGAAGGAAGAGCGTTAATTATTAATCCATCATGCGAGATAGATAAACCACACCTTGGATCAAAGTATGTAAAAAACTGAAATAAAGGCAGAGAAGTCCAACTGACATTCCTTATTCAGCAGAATGATATCAAGCGAAGCCACAGCAGTAAAATAAGTGCTTTAGTGTACAAAATATTGCAGAGACAACACTTTCAAACTATTAAGACCAGTGTGACTACAAACACTAGATATTTGTACTCTACAGTTATGTGATAAAGTCTGGATTGTTTTGTTTAACCAATACATAGAATACAGGGGTAAGTATGAAAAGTACTTTTTAACGAGGGGTGGGAATCAAAATTCAATTCGCTTTGATTCAATAAGTGATTATCATTGCAGATGGATAACTTTAAAGGGGAACATTATCAGCAGACCTATGTAAGCGTCAATATATACCTTGATGGTGCAGAAAAAAGACCATCTATTTTTTTAACCGATTTCCGAACTCTAAATGGGTGAATTTTGGCAAATTAAACACCTTTCTGTTTATCGCGCTGGAGGCGATGACGTCAGAATGTGACGTCGCCGAGGTAACACAGCCGCCATTTTCATTTTCAACACATCACAAACACCGGGTCTCAGCTCTGTTATTTTCCGTTTTTTTGACTATTTTTTGGAACCTTGGAGACATCATGCCTCGTCGGTGTGTTGTCGGACGGTGTAACAACACTAACAGGGAGGGATTCAAGTTGCACCACTGGCCCGAAGATGCCAAAGAGTCTGCCGCCAGACCCCCGTTGAATGTGCTGGAGTGTCTCCACATTTTACCGGCGATGCTAAGGCAGACATGGCACAGAGATGTATGGATAACCTGCAGATGCATTTGCAACGATAGTCAACGAAATCACAAAGTTGAGTTTTGTTGATGTTGACTGCCAGCTAATTGATGCTAACATGCTACGCTAATCGATGCTAACATGCTATTTACCGGTGGGGCTAAAGCAGACATGACACAGAGATGTATGAATAACCTGCAGATGCATTTGCAACTATATTAAGTTTCCTTCCACCCACATTTAATGCGAAAAAAAAAATTACCAATCGACGGATTTAGGTTGCTCCAGTGTCAAAAGATGCAAAAGTCCTGATCGTTTGGTCCGCACATTTTACCGGCGATGCTAACGCAGCTATTTAATCGATGCTAACATGCTATTTACCGGTGGGGCTAAAGCAGACATGACACAGAGATGTATGAATAACCTGCAGATGCATTTGCAACTATATTAAGTTCCCTTCCACCCACATTTAATGCGAAAAAAAAAATTACCAATCGACGGATTTAAGTTGCTCCAGTGTCAAAAGATGCAAAAGTCCTGATCGTTTGGTCCGCACATTTTACCGGCGATGCTAACGCAGCTATTTGGCCATGCTATGGCTATGAATAGCGTCAATAGCTATTCGCTCAATAGCTTCACTTTCTTCTTCAATACTTTCATACTCCAACCATCTGTTTCAATACATGCGTAATCTGTTGAATTGCTTAAGTCGCTGAAATCCGAGCTAATGTCGCTATATCTTGCTGTGGTATTCCCATTGTTTGTTTACATTGGCAGCACTGTGTGACGTCACAGGGAAATGGCCAGTGTCTTCGCAGAGAGCGAAAATAAGGCACTTTAAAGCTTTATTTAGGGATATTCCGAGACCGGTAAAATTTTGAAAAAAACTTCAAAAAATACAACAAGCCACTGGGAACTGATTTTTATTGTTTTTAACACTTTTGAAATTGTGATAATGTTCCCCTTTAAGAAGCAAATTCTTTGTAGTATCCTGGATTAAGTTTAGAATCATCCTAGGTCCCAGTCAACCATACTTGAAACACCTTCAAAGTGAAGTTTGCCGAATTAAATCAATTATGAATGTTTCACATTTTGGACATTTTTAGAAGATGCGCGATTAAAAAACATGCGTAACAAATAAATTGTTGCCCGTTAAACTGATGTTTAGATTTGTTAATTAAATTGTTCCAACTTCAGCGGGAACACTTGAGCTTTTTTTTCTTTCTTTAAATACAGAACAAGAAACACGTTTTTAAAGTACCATTGCCATTTACAAAAAATGCAACTTCTCTACAAGGGTGTTGTTTTTGTTCTTCCAAAGTGTAACTTGTAAGAATGTTTTACCCTTAAGCAGGGGTCTGCAACCTTTACTACAAAAAGAGCTACTTTGCCTCCTCTCCCATTCATACTTAATATAAGTAGATTTTCTTTGAAGACTTTTTCATTTTTGGGACGTATTCACAAATTAGTTTACCTACCCAAAAAGCCAGGGGTGCCCACACTTTTTCTGCAGGCGAGTTACTTTTCAATTGATCAAGTAGAGGGGATCTACCTCATTCATATATATCATTTATATTGATTTATTTATGAAAGAGATGTTTTTGTTAACAAGTTAAAGGCGTTTATTGATAATACAAGCTTGTTTAAGACATATAGATTCCTTTCTTTCATTACGACAAGAATATAAGTTGGTGTATTACCTGATTCGGATGACTTGCATTGATTAGAATCAGACAGTTGTGATGATAACGTCCACATTTTCAAATGGAGAAAAAAAAAGTCCTCCTTTCTGTCCAATACCACATGAAAGTGCTTGCTTTTTGGCATCTTATATATCCAACTTTCATACTCGTTTTATACACTTACAAGAAATACATTGGTGGAAAAATCTGTAGCTTGCCAGCTTCTGTGCGCTAGCTTCCTGAGACTCTTATTTTGTTAGCGCAGGCAGGATGAAGCAGCACTTTTATTGTGAAGATAGGAACAGTGCAGTCAGTCTTTGGAGTTTGATGACAGGTAGAGAGTCTGTTGTAATAAAAAGTGTTTCTCGCATTCCTGTCGATCATTTTTTTCTTAAAAATAATCTGGCAGCAGCCAGCGTCATCTAACAAGACTCTTGGGTGCTGTGAATGTCAATCAAGTGACGTCTTAGTGAAGATTGATGATCGCTAATTTTTAGGTCTAGTTTTCTTTAATGCCTGGTTGGCGATGGACTGACACACCCCCGGCTATCGACCGGTAGCTTGCGAGCCACGTAATGGGCACCCCTGCAAAAACCCAGTTCAAGACACATTCACAGACTCACAGACAGTCGGAAATTACAGAATGTTTAAAAAAATGGGTATTTTTCCAATGCCGTTGTTTTAAAACAAATCGACATCAACGAGGCTGAAGAGCCGTTTGTGTTTCCGGAGCCATCGGTTGCCATCACTTGTGATTAGAGATGTCCGATACTGTCGGACTGACGATATCATCGGCAGATAGATGCTTTGAAATGTAATATCGGAAATGATCGGTATCGGTTTCAAAAAGTAAAATGTATGACTTTTTAAAACGCCGCTGTACGGAGTGGTACACGGACATAGAGAGAAATACAGAGCACCAATAAACCTAAAATATCTACGGCTTTTCACACACACAAGTGAATGCAAGCCAACTTGGTCAACAGCCATACAGGTCACACTGAGAGTGGCCGTATAAACAACCTGTAACACTGCTACAAATATGCGCCACACTCTGAACCCACACCAAACAAAAATGACTAACACATTTTGGGAGAACATCTGCACCGTAACACAACACAAACACAACAGAACAAATATCCAGAACCCCTTGCAGCACTAACTCTTCCGGGACACTACAATACACACACCCCTCCTCCCAAACCCACCCACCTCGCCCTCCTCATGCTCTCTCTGGGAGAGCATATCCCAAATTCCAAGCTGCTGTTTTGAGGCATGTTAAAAAAAAATAATGCACTTTGTGACTTCAATAATAAATATGGCAGTGCCATGTTGGTATTTTTTTCAATAACTTGAGTTGATTTATTTTGGACAACCTTGCTACATTGTTTAATGCATCCAGCGGGGCATCATAAAAAATTAGGCATAATAATGTGTTCATTCCACGACTGTATATATTCGTATGGGTTGATATCGGAATCGGTAATTAAGAGTTGGACAATATCAGAACATTGTCAGAAAAGCCATTATCTGACATCTCTACTTGTGATATAAGGCCACACACGCACACAAACACACACGCACACACACCAGAAATTGAGTAATTTACCGAGCTGACGTCCCAGATCTTCAAAGTCTTATCGTCAGACGCAGACACCAGGAGGTTGGAGTCAGACGACCACGCTACGTCAGATATGCCCTGCAGATTTGTAGGAAATTAAAGAATAAAGCAGACAGTACTCACAATAAAACATCTCTAAGTATAAAACCATGCAGTTCAACACAACTGCAAAAACATTTAGAAACAACTCTTATATCGAACCTCATTAGGTCAAACTGGATTATCTAATGTTGCATTTTGTTTTTTTAAAAAGGTCCACATACGGGGGTAACTAACAATCTCTGTACCGAGCAGGAATATCTTATTGACGTCTCAACTTACAAGCTTGTGTCCGGAAATGGTTTTCTCAAACTTGCCGTCGTATGCTCCCCAGATTTTAATGAGTTTATCAGCAGCTGCGGAGATAAAATACATGAACATCCGTCCAAACAATAAAGGGGAAAAAAGAGGATGAGGAACTTACAGGAGCTGGCGAGCCACTCTCCACTGGGACTGAACTTGACAGAGGACACGGCTTTAGTGTGGCCCGCTAGTGTGAACTTCAGGCTGTAGTTGGGCTTGGCAGGAGCGGACTGGAAGTGAAAGTGCAAGAAATGTTACTAAAACAGGCAGTGATTGGATTATTCAATTAGGGCTGGGCGATATATCACAGGTTTGTCTCTGTGCGGTATAGAAAATGACTATATCTTGATATTCGAGTATACGTTCTCACGCAGTTGCTTTTAGGTGCTGGCATTACACTACAGGCTCTTCCCACTCTTTCTTGTCTCTCCTTCTCACATACGTCACATACGTATACGCCCTCGCGTAGCAGAGAGGTAGCAGCATGGGTAACATTAGCCGTGGTGCGAGTGGCAATACGAGAGAAAGAAGCTGCGAGTCTGGTATCAAATGAAGGAAGAATTAAATCCCAAGAAAAACAGCAGGGATGGTTTGGCTTCAAGTGGGAATATGTCGAACAGACAACCATAATTCGTCAAGTGTGGGGCAAAAGCGTTGCTACAAAAAGTAGCATTACTGGTAATATGTAGCATCTTTTGAAAAGTCACCTGCTAAAGAATGAAGAGTGATTATTCCGCATGTCAACATCTCCATTCGGTGCCACACCAACAAAATGCCGAGGCAAGCATTTCCACATCAACACCGTATGAAAAAAAAATAGTCAACAACATAAGGAGATAATGTCCGCAGTAACCTGCTACATAGTGATTTAATTTCGTATTATGCAGCTCATTTTATTTGACACTTATTGAAATATCTTGTGTGACATCCTGCACAAAAGTGCACTTTATTTGTTTTAAACTATTGTAGTGGCGTTCTGTTCAGAAAGTGCACTTTAATTGAGTGTTGTTTTGATATGTCATCTTGGTGACATCATGCACAAAAGTGCACTCATAGCTTGTTTTAAAATATCTCTGAAAATCTCGCACTTTCTGTTTTGAAATTAAATGAATGTGTGTGCCACTGCTTAATAACTGTTTCATAAATACACTTTTGCTGAATTGACTTAGTTGTGATTTCCTTCTCTGCATGAAAGTTTAAAATGAGCATATATTAATGCAGTATGAAGACTGGTTTAATGTAGACACATAGAATCATCATACTGCTGTGATTATATGCATCAAGTGTTCATTCAAGGCTAAGGCAAAACATTGAGATATATATCCTAAAAATATAGAGATATTAAAAAATTATATACTGAAGGTCTTAAGTGTTGTACGTGCATAAATAAATGATAAATGGGTTGTACTTGTATAGCGCTTTTCTCCCTTCAAGGTACTCAAAGCGCTTTGACACTACTTCCACATTTAACCATTCACACACACTGATGGAGGGAGCTGCCATGCAAGGCGCTAACCAGCAACCATCAGGAGCAAGGGTGAATTGTCTTATTCAGGACACAACGGACGTGACACGGTTGGTACTAGGTTGGAATTGAACCAGTGACCCTCGGATTGCGCGCGGCCACTCCCCCACTGCGCCTTACAAATGTTTTAAATTATATTTTCCTCTAAGATTATTTTCTCTTTTTTGAGAATTGTTGAATATTCTTGAGTAGCAGTTTATAGTTTGTTTTGTGTACAATTTTAGCTGTTTGCAAATCCACTATGTCGTGGAATTTCAGTATTTTTGATTCAATAAATAAAAGGGTTTATATGTTCTCTGTATACAACATTATGTATTATTTTAACTGATCTTTTTTGTAACACCATTAGTGAATGAAGTGTATTTTTGTAGTTATTTCCCCATATTTCTACACAATAACTCAGATATGGTAACACCAGCGAGCAGTAGAGAATAGGAAGTGATTTTTGGTCTAGAACATGGGTGTCAAACTCTGGCCCGCCGTGTAATTTAATTTGGCCCTTGAGGCAATATCAATTTAGCATTAGAGCTGGAACGCCGGTGTTATACATGGTCGGTGCCGCTGTGTAACACCGCATTCACCGCTAATACTCATACTTGCCAAACCTCCTAATTTTCCCGGTAGACTCCCGAAGTTCAGTGCCCCTACCGAAAATCTCCCGGGGCAACAATTCTCCCGAATTTCTACCGATTTCCACCTGGACAACTATATTGGGGGCGTGCATTTAAGGCACTGCCTTTAGCGTTCTCTACAACCTGTCGTCACGTCCGCTTTTCCTACATACTAACAGCGTGTCTCATAATATTTGTGGCTTTTACACTCACACACACGCACAAGTGAATGCAAGGCATACTTGGTCAACAGCCATACAGGTCACACTGAGGGTGGCCGTATAAACAACTTTAGCACTGTTACAAATATGCGCCACACTGTGAACCCACACCAAACAAGAATGACAAACACATTTTGGGTGAACATCCGCACCGTAACACAACAGAACAAATACCCAGGACCCCTTGCAGCACTAACTCTTCCGGGAAACTTCCAGCAAACTGACCAATAATTAACGTTTTATTCATGCATTTTTTCTTGCTGCTTCAAGGCTTGAATGTTTGGTTCATTCATTATTGTTATTTTATTTTCAAATGTATTATTAGCCAGTGGAAAAAAAATTATGTTTACCTCAGAAGATTGCAAATAGAAAAAAAGGCATAACATTTTTATTTAAATTTTATTTGATATGCCATTGATATTTTTTTAATTATAATTATTATTATTTGAAAATGGATTTTGAATGTCACTAAAGTTATATAAGCCTTGCTTGTTCAATATTTAATGCAAAACTTGTTTGGGTCCCTATTAAAAGGTTAATTTGTTCAACCTTGGCCCGCGGCTTTGTTCCGTTTAAAATTTTGGCCCACTCTGTATTTGAGTTTGACACCCCTGGTCTAGAACATGTTTTGCTTTATTCATTATTGACGTGTTTCTTGCTACTTTATGTTGTCTATTTTTTACATGAAGACTATGAACAAGAGTTCAGAAAAAGCACATGTTAAAAAGGCAATCTACAGTTCAAGAGTATGGCCAACCTTGCTCTGACTGGCGGATGCTGACGGCGCCACTGGAGGTTTTGTGTCCGTCTCTGGTTTCTTGTCTTCTGTTGCCATGGCGATGAAGTGAGCATCAACTGGACACTGCCAATAAGTGTTCAATAGTTAATACAATTCGTTGAAATCAATGTTTTGGCATGTCTATTAAATTCTTCCAAAACTGACGCTGATGGTCGACAACTTGGAAATTGACAATCACAGTACAATATGAAAAATAACAATCCATCCATCCATTTTCTACCACTTCTCCCTTTTAGGGCAGCGGGGGGTGCTGGAGCCTGCCTATCTTTAATAAATTGAAAACATTTTACAAAAAAAAAAGAAGATGCCACCAAACCAGACGGCCAAGATCGGTTCGCAGCAGAGTGTCAAGCGACTGGGACGGGGATCAGCACCTCCAAGTCCGAGTCCATGGTTCTCACCCGGAAAAGGGTGGAGTGCCATCTCCGGGTTGTGGAGCGGATCTTAAAATATCTCAGCCTGGTTCACAAGTGACGGAAGAGTGGATCGTGGGATCGGTGCAGCGTCGTCAATAATGCGGACGCTGCATCGATCTGTTGTGGTGAAGACGGAGCTGAGCCGGAAGGCAAAGCTCTCAATTTACCAGTCGATCAACCTTCCCATCCTCACCTATGGTCATGAGCTATGGGTTATGACTGAAAGGACAAGATCATGGGTACAAGTTGCCGAAATAAGCTTCCTCCACCCTTAAAGGCCTACTGAAAGGATATTTTCTTATTCAAACAGGGATAGCAGGTCCATTCTATGTGTCATACTTGATCATTTCGCGATATTGCCATATTTTTGCTGAACGGACTTAGTAGAGAACATCGACGATAAAGTTCGCAACTTTTGGTGGCTAATAAAAAAGCCTTGCCTGTACCGGAAGTAGCAGACGATGTGCGCGTGACGTCACGGGTTGTGGAGCTCCTCACATCTGAACATTGTTTACAATCATGGCCACCAGCAGCGAGAGCGATTCGGACCGAGAAAGCGACAATTTCCCCATTAATTTGAGCGAGGATGAAAGATTTGTGGATGAGGAAAGTGAGCGTGAAGGACAAGAAAAAAAAAGAGAAGGCAGTGGGAGCGATTCGGATGTTATTAGACACATTTACTAGGATAATTCTGGAAAATCCATTATCTGCTTACTGTGTTACTAGTGTTTTAGTGAGATTATATGGTCGTACCTGAAAGTCGGAGGGGTGTGGTAACGGGTGTGGTGACCGCCAGTGTCTCTGAAGGAAGCTACGGAGGAGGCAAGAGATGACAGCAGGAGGAACAACACAAGGTCCGCTCACGTTTACGGTAAGAGCCGACTTATTACCAAAATTTTCTCGCCGAAACCTGTCGGTTGACATGTGGTAGAGAACCATGTTCGCTTGACCGCTCTGTTCCATATTAAAGCAGACATTTTAAGCCGTGATCGGTGCTGGAAGAACATGTCCGCTACATCATCATTCTGTGACGTTTTCAACAGGATACTTCGCGGGAAATTTAAAATTGGAATTGGGTAAACTAACCCGGCCGTATTGGCATGTGTTGCAATGTTAAAATTTCATCATTGATGTATAAACTATCAGACTGCTTGGTCGCTAGTAGTGGCTTTCAGTAGGCTTTTAAGAGATGGAGTGAGAAGCTCTGCCATCCGGGAAGAAGCCGCTGCTCCTCCACATGGAGAGGAGCCAGATGAGTTGGTTCGGGCATCTGGTCAGGATGACACCCGAACGCCTCTCTAGGGAAGTGTTTCGGGAACGTCCGACTGGTTAGAGGCCACGGGGAAGAACCCAGGACACAATGGGAAGACTATGTCTCCCGGCTGGCCTGGGAACACCTCGGGATCCCCTGGGAGGAGCTGGACGAAGCAGCTGGGAAAAAGGGCAGTCTGGGCTTCCCTGCTTAGGCTGCAGCCCCCGCGACCCGTCCTCGGATAAGCTGTGTAATGACGTTTAGCCTGTCTTACGTTAGCTAACGAGCTAGCACCCCCAGCAAAGTTAAAACTCAATCATTTCCAGCATTTAGGTGAATGAAAATACGGAATATACATGTTAAAGGTTATAAAATGACATGAAAGGTGTGGTGATGTTGACAATCTGCGTCCGCGGCCTTGCATTCACACAATGAGGCGTCGCTCACTAGTCCATACTCACGGGGATTTAATGGAGTTTCGAAGCCTTCTTGTTGCTCTTCATAAATATTGTTAAAAGCCGCTCATGTGAGATTTAGTCAGCGGGTTAGAGGGAGCCGAGCAGGCTTGCTGTTGAGGTCTTGTCGCGGAGGAACTGCGAGGAGAAGCGGGGAATGTGGCGCAGTGGCGGCCAACGCGCATGCGCGATTTCCATATTAGGTACGGAGAGAGAGGAGGGATAAAACGCTAAACACGTTTTTTTCGGCAAAAAAGTGGTCTTATGCTGATTAAAAACCCATAATCATACGCAGCTCATGTAACCGAGAATCCAGCGAGAAGGAGCGAAAGCACAGAAGAACCGAAGGCAGGAATTTGAGGCACGTCATTATATACGACGGACTCGTTTTCTCCTCAAACGTGGGTTACACACTTCCGCCCTTCACAATAAGAGCGCACGCGTCACATTCTGTCCGGTTGCGCTTACGGAAACGTTGAAAGAGAAAATATAAAAATACAAAGAAAAAAAAATCTGGAGCTGCAAAAAAATAAAAAGCCTTGTATAAGTGTTATAATGAAGGCAACACGTGATCTAAGTGTCTACATTAGCCTAGAAATTATATCCATCCATTTTGTAAAAAAACACACACTTCCGCCCTTCACAATAAGAGCGCACGCGTCACATTCTGTCCTGTTGCACTAACGGAAACGTTGAAAGAGAAAATATAAAAATACCAAGAAAAAAAAAATCTGGAGCTGCAAAAAAAATAAAAGTCTTGTATAAGTGTTATATTGAAGGCAAGGCGTGATCTAAGTGTCTATATTAGCCTAGAAATGATATCCATTCATTTTCCAAAACACACACACTTCCGCCCTTCACAATAAGAGCGCACACGTCACATTATGTCCTATTGCGCTAACGCAAATGTTGAAAGACTAAAAATACAAAAATAAAAAATGTTGGGGGCTGCTAAAAATTAAAATACTTATAAAAGTGTTATAATAAAGGAAACACGTGATCTAAGTGTCTATATTAGTCAAGAAATTATATCCATCCATTTTCTAAAAAACATAAACACACGCAGCTCATGCAACCAAGAATCCAGTGAGAAATAGCGAAAGCGCAGAAGAACGGAAGGCAGAAATTTGAGGCATGTCCTTATTTGCGACGGACTCGTTTTCTCATCAAAACTAGGTTACACACTTCCGCCCCTTCACAATAAGAGCGCACGCGTCACATTCTGTCCGGTTGCGCTAACGGAGACGTTGAAAGAGAAAATATGAAAATACAAAGAAAAACAAAATCTGGAGCTGCAAAAAATTAAAAGCCCTATATAAGCGTTATAATGAAGGCAACACGTGATCTAAATGTCTATATTAGCCTAGAAATTCATCCATTTTCCAAAAAACACACTTCCGCCCTTCACAATAAGAGCGCACGCGTCACATTCTGTCCTATTGCGCTAACGCAAATGTTGAAAGACCAAAAAAACAAAAATAAAAAATGTTGGGGGCTGCAAAAAATTAAAAGACTTATGTAAGTGTCATAATGAAGGAAACAAGTGATCAAAGTTTCAATATTAGCGTAGAAATTATATCCATCTATTTTGTAAAAAATCATAAACACACGCAGCTCATGTAACCAAGAATTTAGGTGAGAAATAGCGATAGCGCAGAAGAACGGAAGGCAGAAATTTTGAGGCACGTCCTTATTTGCGACGGACTCGTTTTCTCATCAAAACTAGGTTACACACTTCCGCCCTTCACAATAAGAGCGCACGCGTCACATTCTGTTCAATTGCGCTTACAGGGGTGTCCAAAGTGCTACCCGGGGGCCATTTGCGGCCCGCAGCTAATCATTTACCGGCCTGCCACACATTCTGCAAAAATTGCAAAATTGATAGTATTGCAAAAATTAAAAAAAAAAAAAAAAAAAAAATTAAAGTGGAATGAGGTGAAATTTAATGAGACAAAGCAGCAATGTTGACACAAAGCTGCCATGCAGGCCGTTTTTTCCCTGTCTTTATTTTCTTTTTCACATTGCTAAAAAAAAAGGACAAAAAAATCTATGTTATAATGAATTATTACTTAAAAATTATCACTTTAAAATTTTTTATGTGGAAAAAATATTACATATGTTGTGTGGTTGCCATATAAAAACATCAAAGTTTTGACAAAAGAGCATAAAACAAACAAAATAATAGTTCAAACTTAAAATCGACAGATATATCGTAAGTTGAGCTTGAAATTTAAGTGTTAAAAGTAAAAAAAACTAATAAAAATGTATCACTTTATGAGTGGGGAACCTTTCGGATCTCAAATATATTTAGTAGGATTTTATTTAACTTTTCACTGTGATTACTCAAAAATATTAAATTATTAAAATCAATGGTGTCCTTTATTATTGATCTTTGAGGGCTTTGATTGCTAAATAAAGGAACTCTCCTGAAGGAATCAATAAATTGCTATCTCTCTAAATACTGCATATTCCTTTTTTACTATAAAAACAAAGTTGTCTTTGACAGAAAAAGGCATAAAACTTTATCTGTTTTACTTTATATCAACCTCAAGTTGATATACAGATTTACTGTAAGCATTAAATAAAAAAAAATAATAATTTGACTTATTTTTAACATCTTAGTGACTGAGACCCTCTATGCTCCCCAGGAGCCCTAAGGATTAAAAAACAATCCATATATTTTATTATGGTTTGAAAATGAAAAATATCAAAATGGCCCCAGCATGCTTAAATTTTTCCGTGTGCGGCCCTCTGTGGAAAAAGTTTGGACACCCCTGCGCTAATGCAAATGTTGAAAGACGCATATTGGACCAAATATACAAAAAAATAAAAATCTGGAGCTGCAAAATATTAAAAGCCTTATATAAGTGTTAATAATGAAGGCAACACGTGATCTAAGTGTCTATATTGGCCTAGAATTTATATCCATCCATTTCCTACCACTTATTCCCTTTGGGGTCGCTGGTGCCTATCTCAGCTACAATCAGGCGGAAGGTGGTGTACACCCTGGACAAGTCACCCTTTTCGCAGGGCCAACATAGATAGACAACATTCACACTCACATTCACACACTAGGAACGATTTAGTGTTGCCAATCAACTTATCCATTATGTGTCAATAAAATAGTTATTTTCTCACTAAATGTAATGGCGTACACATTTTTATACTTTATATTACTTAATTCAGGTCAATAATGTTGTAAAGATTATCTCTTAAAAAAATCAAACAAAATAAGAAACGATGTGAAGCTGCAGTATCGCAAGTGTGATGTGGCTGAAGACTAACAATCTGACAGTATTGGAAATAAGCGGTAAAAAATGGATGGATGTTTTTATACTTGCTCAACCGATTGATTTTTGGGAAATTTACCATTTTCTGTCACAGTGGTAAATATTTGTCATGATCACAATATAGTATAACTTCACATTAAGGCAATATATTACATCCATCCATCCATTTTTTACCTATTTCAGCTGCATTCGGGCGGTAGGCGGGGTACACCCTGGACAAGTCGCCTCTCCTCATCGCAGATATAGGGTTGGTAAAAAAACAATTAATTTCAATTAAACGATTCCCAAGTACAAAAAACAAATGTCTTCAATTAAACAAAAACAATTTTCTACAAACTATTTGCATGTAAACAGAAAAATCTATTTTCTTTAATAAAAAAGATTTCCAAGCAAAAAAAAGTGCTGCAAGTAAACAAAAAAAAGATTCGCTGGTCTGTAAAAATTTACTTTAAAGATCCATCCATCCATTTTCTACCGCTTATTCCCTTTTGGGGTTGCGGGGGGCGCTGGCGCCTATCTCAGCTACAATCGGGCAGAAGGCGGGGTACACCCTGGACAAGTCGCCCCCTCATCGCAGATATAGGGTTAGTATAAAAACAATAAATTTCAATTAAACGATTCCCAAGTACAAAAAACAAATGTCTTCAAAGATTTGCAAGCAAACAAAAACAATTTTCTACAAACTATTTGCATGTAAACAAAAAAATGTATTTTCTTTAATAAAAAAGATTTCCAAGCAAAAAAAGTGCTGCAAGTAAACAAAAAAAAGATTCGCTCGTCTGTAAAAATGTACTTTAAATTAACGATTCCCTACCAAAAAACTTTATATTAAGTGAACAGTTAAAAAAAAAAAAAACTTTTAAGCTGTAACGTGTAAAGCACCAATACGTATTACTCTGGAAATGTTTTTAAAATCCATCCATCCATCCGTTTTCTACCCCTTATTCCCTTTTGGGGTCGCGGGGGGCGCTGGCGCCTATCTCAGCTACAGTCGGGCGGTAGGCGGGGTACACCCTGGACAAGTCGCCCCCTCATCGCAGATATAGGGTTGGTAAAAAAACAATTAATTTCAATTAAATGATTCCCAAGTACAAAAAACAAATGTCTTCAATTAAAGATTCGCAAGCAATCAAAAACAATTTTCTACAAACTGTGTATAAACAAAAAATCAGTTTTCTTTAATAAAAAAGATTTCCAAGCAAAAAAAAGTGCTGTAAGTAAACAAAAAAAAGATTCGCTGGTCTGTAAAAATTTACTTTAAAGATCCATCCATCCATTTTCTACCGCTTATTCCCTTTTGGGGTTGCGGGGGGCGCTGGCGCCTATCTCAGCTACAATCGGGCAGAAGGCGGGGTACACCCTGGACAAGTCGCCCCCTCATCGCAGATATAGGGTTAGTATAAAAACAATACATTTCAATTAAACGATTCCCAAGTACAAAAAACAAATGTTTTCAATTAAAGATTCGCAAGCAAACAAAAACAATTTTCCTCAAACTATTTGCATGTAAACAAAAAAAAACAATTTTCTTTAATAAAAAAATTTCCAAGCAAAAAAAGTGCTGCAAGTAAACAAAAAAAAGATTCGCTCGTCTATAAAAATGTGTAAAGTATCAATACGTATTACTCTGAAAATGTTTTTGAAATCCTACCATGCAAACATTTGCATGCATCGAGTACCAATATTTGAAGCCTCCAGAATAAGTCTAAAAATAGCCTGCATCATTCTTCAAGTCACAATATTTGACAGAGGTGTATGCCTCCAAAAATTTGCATTAAAAAATATATATTAAAAAAATTGGATAGGATGAATAAAATCCATCCATCCATCTTCTTCCGCTTATCCGAGGTCGGGTCGCGGGGGCAACAGCCTAAGCAGGGAAACCCAGACTTCCCTCTCCCCAGCCACTTCGTCTAGCTCTTCCCGGGGGATCCCGAGGCGTTCCCAGGCCAGCCGGGAGACATAGTCTTCCCAACGTGTCCTGGGTCTTCCCCGTGGCCTCCTACCGGTTGGACGTGCCCTAAACACCTCCCTAGGGAGGCGTTCGGGTGGCATCCTGACCAGATGCCCGAACCACCTCATCTGGCTCCTCTCCATGTGGAGGAGCAGCGGCTTTACTTTGAGTTCCTCCCGGATGGCAGCGCTTCTCACCCTATCTCTAAGGGAGAGCCCCGCCACACGGTGGAGGAAACTCATTTCGGCCGCTTGTACCCGTGATCTTATCCTTTCGGTCATGACCCAAAGCTCATGACCATAGGTGAGGATGGGAACGTAGATCGACCGGTAAATTGAGAGCTTTGCCTTCCGGCTCAGCTCCTTCTTCACCACAACGGATCGGTACAACGTCCGCATTACTGAAGACGCCGCACCGATCCGCCTGTCGATCTCACGATCCACTCTTCCCCCACTCGTGAACAAGACTCCTAGGTACTTGAACTCCTCCACTTGGGGCAGGGTCTCCTCCCCAACCCGGAGATGGCATTCCACCCTTTTCCGGGCGAGAACCATGGACTCGGGACTTGGAGGTGCTGATTCTCATTCCGGTCACTTCACACTCGGCTGCGAACCGATCCAGTGAGAGCTGAAGATCCCGGTCAGATGAAGCCATCAGGACCACATCATCTGCAAAAAGCAGAGACCTAATCCTGCGGTCACCAAACCGGAACCCCTCACCGCCTTGACTGCGCCTACAAATTCTGTCCATAAAAGTTATGAACAGAATCGGTGACAAAGGACAGCCTTGGCGGAGTCCAACCTTCACTGGAAACGTGTCCGACTTACTGCCGGCAATGCGGACCAAGGTCTGACACTGATCATACAGGGAGTGGACCGCCACAATAAGACAGTCCGATACCCCATACTCTCTGAGCACTCCCCACAGGACTTCCCGAGGGACACGGTCGAATGCCTTCTCCAAGTCCACTGGTTGGGCAAACTCCCATGCACCCTCAAGAACCCTGCCCAGAGTATAGAGCTGGTCCACAGTTCCACAAGCAGGACGAAAACCACACTGTTCCTCCTGAATCCGAGGTTGGACTATCCGGCGTAGCCTCCTCTCCAGTACACCTGAATAGACCTCACTGGGAAGGTGTGATCCCACGATAGTTGGAACACACCCTCCGGTCCCCCTTCTTAAAGAGAGGAACCACCACCCCGGTCTGCCAATCCAGAGGTACCGCCCCCTATTAATAAAATATCCCATCATGCCAAAACGTGCACAAGCAAGATAACGAACACAGTCCTTGGTAACAGTTTTATTAAGCATTTTATTAATTATAGGCCACACCGTAAGTGTCATTTGCCATCAGCATTGTTGCAACTAAAGTCACATACATTATGTCACTAAGACACAAAGGCCAACAGTAGTTGGACCAGATTGGTATTTTGAAGCCTGTTCTTGACTCAGTTCCATTCACTTTGTGAATATTCAGCATCCCACAGGGATACATTGGCTTTATAGTCACTTCTTTTCCCGATGTGTGCAGAACATCTTCACACATTTGATTATTTTTGCCTGCGTATTGGAATGCATGGGGAAATCCAGATGTCTGGTTGAATACATCGTGGTTGTCTTTGACAACATATTTCTAATTACTGCATTGTAGTTTTTAATCGAAGCTCCAAATTCAGTGGCTTGATTTGAGTTAAAATACTTATTTACAGTATTTATAACTATATACAGAACTTGAAATCATTTACATTCATCTTGTCGTGGACTCGGTGATGCAAGAGGACCGCCTCAGGGACTAGGCGCACCCGAGCATGTGCAGGACCTTGTCCGCTATACGCATCTTTTCAGACTCCTCGCTGGTCTTTGGTGTTGGAGTTTCATCTGGAGAGTCCTCTGCAACAGGAGCAAGCAAAAGACACGGGTCAATATTCCATTCTGCAAAGCAGCCTGGTGGTAACAGGGGCTGTATATTGTAGCGTGCTGGAAGAGTTAGTGCTGCAAGGGGATCTGGGTAGTTGTTATGTTGTGTTACGGTGCGGATGTTCTCCCAAAATGTGTATCATTCTTGTTTGGTGCGGGTTCACAGTGTGGCGCATATTTGTAACGAGTGTTAAAGTTGGTTATACGGCCACCTTCAGTGTGACCTGTAAGGCTGTTGACCAAGTATGCCTTGCTGGCACATGCACACATAGGGCCCTATGGGTGCTTGAGCCCCTGACCTTTTTTGCCTCATCTTAAAAAGTGCCCTCTGCCTGTGTGTTTTTTTTTTGTTTTTTTTAAACAACATTGATAAATTCCTGTTAGGGATGTAAAAAAAATAATAATAATAATAATACCGGGTTGTTTGAGCCTGCCGCTTCCGACAGAGAGAGAGAGGGAGTGAGTGAGAGAGAGGAGAGAGAGCCAACTGCGCCCCTGAGGAGACGTGACAGTGGAGCAACTTGAACCTGTGAGTTATGGTCTAGTCGCCGTCCACTTATTCAGCATCTAATATGGGTAATATTTCAGAAAAACGCTGTATTATTCTATCATTCAACGTGTAAGTTTCTGTTTTTGCCGGACGTCGGAGCACGGCGCATCAATTGAGCACAGAGCAAAGCGGATCGTGCGGGACAGGAAGTAGTGTACAAAATACAAAATAAAACACCGGGTTAATTTTCAAAATATCAATCAATCAATCAATCAATCAATCAATGTTTACTTATATAGCCCTAAATCACTGGTGTCTCAAAGGGCTGCACAAACCACTACGACATCCTCGGTAGGCCCCCATAAGGGCAAGGAAAACTCACAAAATAAAATTCATTGTGTTTACGGCGGATCACATTTCTCTCACAGTAGAGGTTTAGATATAAAGTTGTATTGCGTTTCAGTTGTTAAGTCTGAGCATTAAGTGAGAAAGACCATAAGTTACAACTTGATGGTGTTTTCATCAAGTTAAAGGAAGAAGGACAGATTTTCACAGAGCGGTCAAGCAAACATGGATCCCGACTACATGTCAACCGGCAGTTTTCGGTGAAAAAATTGTGGTAATAAGTCGCCTCTTATCGGAGACATCAGCGGAGCTTCCGTCCTGCTGCAGCTGCCGTGACTTCCCTCAGAGACTCTGGCGTCAACACACCGACTTTCAGGTACTATGCAATCTCACTAAAACACTAGTAACACAATAGGCAGATAATGTATTTTCCATAATTATCCTAGTAAATGTGTCTAATAATATTTGAATCGCTCCCACTGCAATCGCCTTTTTTTTTTCTCTCTAGTCCTTCACTCTAAATTTCCTCATCCACAAATCTTTCATCCTCGCTCAAATTAATGGGGAAATTGTCGCTTTCTCGGTCTGAATCGCCCTCGCTGCTGGTGGCCTTGATTGTAAACAATGTTCAGATGTGAGGAGCTCCACAACCCGTGACGTTACGCGCACATCGTCTGCTACTTCCGGTACAGGCAAGGCTTTTTTATTAGCGACCAAAAGCTACGAACTTTATCTTCGATGTTCTCTACTAAATCTTTTCAGCAAAAATATGGCAATATCGCGAAATGATCAAGTATGACACATAGAATGGACCTGCTATCCCCGTTTGAATAAGAAAATCTCATTTCAGTAGGCCTTTAAATACTGGTTCAGTTCAGTAAAGTTCTGTACTAACATAGGTTAAATTGTAAACAATACTTATCCCAGACTCTTGTGCAAGGGATGCATATAGAGTAGGGATGCACCGAAATTAAAATTTGTGGCCGAATATGAAGCCGAATAAAATTTAAACGCTTGGCCGAAGGCCGAATACCGAATAATGAATGCAGTTTTTCACAATTTTTTTATATTGCATAAATAGCCTAGAATAAATATTTAGACATGTTTTTCAAATAAAGTATTTTTTTTATTGAATATTGACATTTTTTTAATATTCCAGTAGCCTTTGCTTCTCAAAAAAAGCACAACGTTTTTCCATTTATATTAGGCCTTCAAACAAAACATGCATTCCAAAAAAAAATAAAGTGCATTAAAGTGGATAAACCCACAACAAATGAATTATTGTCCTTTTGGCAAAAGTCTGCTTAGCCACAGTAGATATGCTAATAATGTAAACAGAAGGCTCAAGTAAATCTCAATTAAGTGTGTGCTTGTAACCTCATACACTTATACAGGTAGCCTACACAACAGGCTAATAATGTAAACAGAGGCCCCACTAAATCTCAATAAGTGTGTGCTTGTAAATAGGGATGCACCGACTAATCGGTAACCGAATATATTCGGCCGAATATGGCGAAAAAAGCCACATTCGGCCTTCGGTGGAATGAGTTAAAAAAAAGGCCGAATAGTGGCGTGTGACGCAAGTTTTTGACGCGGTGACGCAATCAACCAACGTGCAGTGACGTTGAGATATGTTGTGTACCTGTATAAGTGTATGAGGTTACAAGCACACACTTATTGAGATTTAGTGGGGCCTCTGTTTACATTATTAGCCTGTTGTGTAGGCTACCTGTATAAGTGTATGAGGTTACAAGCACACACTTATTGAGATTTACTTGAGCCTTCTGTTTACATTATTAGCATATCTACTGTGGCTAAGCAGACTTTTGCCAAAAGGACAATAATTCATTTGTTGTGGGTTTATCCACTTTAATGCACTATATTTTTGTTTGGACTGCATGTTTTGTTTGAAGGCCTAATATAAATGAAAAACTTTGTGCTTTTTTTGAAAAGCAAAGGCTACTGGAATATTAAAAAAATGTCAATATTCAATAAAAAAAATACTTTATTTGAAAAACATGTCTAAATATTTATTCTAGGCTATTTATGCAATATAAAAAAAATTGTGAAAAACTGCATTCATTATTTGGTATTCGGTTTTCGGCCTTTGGCCAAGCGTTTAAATTTTATTCGGCTTCGGCCACAAATTTTCATTTCGATGCATCCCTACTTGTAACCTCATACACTTATACAGGTAGCCTACACAACAGGCTAATAATGTAAACAGAGGCCCCACTAAATCTCAATAAGTGTGTGCTTGTAACCTCATACACTTATACAGGTAGCCTACACAACAGGCTAATAATGTAAACAGAGAACCCACTAAATCTCAATAAGTGTGTGCTTGTAACCTCATACACTTATACAGGTAGCCTACACAACAGGCTAATAATGTAAACAGAGGCCCCACTAAATCTCAATAAGTGTGTGCTTGTAACCTCATACACTTATACAGGTAGCCTACACAACAGGTTAATAATTTAAACAGAGGCCCCACTAAATCTCAATAAGTGTGTGCTTGTAACCTCATACACTTATACAGGTACACAACATATCCCAACGTCACTGCACGTTGGTTGATTGCGTCACCGCGTCAAAAACTTGCGTCACACGCCACTATTCGGCCTTGTTTTTAACTCATTCCACCGAAGGCCGAATGTGGCTTTTTTTGCCATATTCGGCCGAATATATTCGGTTACCGATTAATCGGTGCATCCCTAATATAGAGTACACTTTTTGGAACATGACACAATAATAATAATAGTAATGTGAAATAATTTAGCAGGCATACCTGTAACACCGCTGGTGGCTGTGAAGCTGCGCCTTCTCCTCTTGTTGCCCTGCACCAAACACATTTTATACTTATTATATAGGATAACAACATCTGAATTCTTGTTAAATTAGAAGTGGGCCTCACATAGTTGTCACTGCTGGACCATTCAGGATACATCTGGGAATGGAGTTTTTTCTCTGCATCAGCGATTTTATAATATTTCGCCTGTCCCTCGTCAGTCAGCAACTTCCACTGCACAACACAAACATGGGAGTTAAAAAAAAAATCAAAAAAATCAAGCAGATTAGAACTAGACTGAAATCTGAAGCAAACTCACCATATGTCCTAGGACAGTATTGACGGACGCACTGTCCTTTAAATTCATCTGCGCCTTCACGTGTTGCCGCTGCTCCTTCAGGAAGCACATGAAGGCGTTGGGCGGCTTCTTCACATACGGCTGGTCTACGTCCCGGATGCGCCGACGCCTTCGTTTTCTTCTGATATACACAGGAAAACACATAGAAAAAGTCAAGTTTATCTTAGTGTGAAACTGGGAGGGGAAATGAAAGAAAGTCATTCAGGCTTCGGCAAAGAAAAACAACTTTAACTCCTGTCTTTTTTCGAAAAGTCAAAAAAGGTACGCTTACAGAACACAGAGATATTGAAAGAAATGAGCTTCAGAGGAGCATGACACACCAATGTAGTGTGTAGGGGGATCAGTGGGAGTGGACACAATGGTGATGGAGCACAGGGCCAAAAGCGGGTAAAGAACATGATTAACTGAACCTTGACCTCCCCTTCACAACATTATTTTATAAAGCTTGATGAGTAAGATGATGTATTAAACTTGTGGTGTTGAATGACACATTCCATTTTTTTTTTTCAACAAAAGTGCACCATAACTAAAAAAAAAAAAAAAAAAAGCCCAAAACTACTTTTGGTCTCCATTTAAATTAATTTCTGCATACAGAGACTCAATCCCTCGGTTTGTAAATGGTAACAAAAACAACCACAAATTATTTTGTAATTTAAAAAAAATAAAAAAAATCACTTTAATTATTGTTTACAGGGCATCTGAAATGTATTCACAGCGCTTCATTTTTTTCAACATTTTGTTATATTACAGCCTTATTCCAAAAACGGAATATATGTATTTTTGTCCTGAAAGTTCTAGACAAAATACCCCATAATTAGTATTAAACTTGTGGTGTTGAATGACAAACACATTTTTTTTAATCAAAAGTGCACAATAACTAAAAAAAAAGGCCAAAACTAACCTTGGCCTCCATTTAAATCATTTTTCTGCATCCAGAGACTCAATCCCTTGGTTTGTAAACGGTAACAAAAACAACCACAAATTATTTTGTAATTTAAAAAAAATATAAAAAATCACTTTAATTATTGTTTACAGGGCATCTGAAATGTATTCACAGCGCTTCATTTCTTTCAACATTTTGTTATGTTACAGCCTTATTCCATAATGGAATAAATGTATGTTTGTCCTGAAAATTCTACACAAAATACCCCATAATTAGCATTAAATATGTGGTGTTGAATGACACACCTTTTTTTTTAACAAACGTGCGCAATAACTAAAAAAAAAAAAAAAAAAGGCCAAAACTACTTTTGGTCTCCATTTAAATTAATTTCTGCATCCAGAGACTCAATCCCTCGGTTTGTAAACGGTAACAAAAACAACCACAAATTATTTTGTAATTTAAAAAAAAGAAAAAAAATCACTTTAATTATTGTTTACAGGGCATCTGGGATGTATTCACAGCGCTTCATTTTTTTCAACATTTTGTTATGTCACAGCCTTATTACAAAAACGGAATATATGTATTTTTGTCCTGAAAATTCTGCACAAAATACCTCATAATTAGTATTAAACTTGTGGTGTTGAATGACGAACACATTTTTTTTTAATCAAAAGTGCACAATAACTATTAAAAAAAAGGCCCAAACTACCTTTGGCCTCCATTTAAATAATTTTTATGCATCCAGAGACTCAATCCCTTGGTTTGTAAACGATAACAAAAACAACAAATTATTTTGTGATTAAAAAACAAAATAGAAATAAATTATTGTTTACAGGGCATCTGGGATGTATTCACAGCGCTTCACTTTTTCTACATTTTGTTATCTTACACCCTTATTCCAAAATGGAATATATGTATTTTTGTCCTGAAAATTCTACACAAAATACCCCAAAATTTGCATTTGTGACCGGCATTTAAAGCGATGAATTGGCAACGGCGATCCCATACTTTTCCACAAAATTCGGCTGATACTGATCGGCTTTCTCAGCAAAAGGTATTGAGAACCATCGAGCATGGCACTCAGTAACCGCCTAGTCCGGCCTCTGAGTCCTTGCTCGAACTTTGGTCCACCGGATGAGAGTGAGAGTGCTAGGCACCGAGCTAAAAGCCAGAGCTGTCAACTCGATGTCTAGCACAAACAAGAAAATCTGAAACTTGGTAAACAAGACTGTTTTTTTTTTTTAAACTACTCTGGTCATGACAGCTCCTGTGATAGTTTTTACTAATATGTCTCCTCTGTACTCAGCCATGCAATCCATATAGTTAGTTGCATGTGTGTATGTTGTGTGTGTGTTTGTGCCTGGTATCTGTGTCGATGTGTACGTATGTGAAAATGGAGGATATAACTTACCGTGTCGCCTTGTTTAATTGTTTGGTTTTCAAATGTTAGAGTTGTATTATTAAATAGAGGTCGGTGTCTAGCAGGACCGATAATCAGCATTTCCGTTTTTTTGGCGTTGAGTTGCAAAAAGTTAGCGGACATCCATTGTTTAATTTCATTAAGACACGCCTCCAGCTGACTACAATCCGGCATGTTGGTCAGCTTTAGGGGCATGTAGAGTTGGGTGTCATCAGCATAACAGTGAAAGCTAACACCGTATTTGCGTATGATGTCACCTAGCGGCAGCATGCAGATGCTGAAGAGTGCAGGGCCAAGGACCGAACCCTGGGGAACTCCACACGTTACCTTAACGTAGTCCGAGGTCACATTGTTATGGGAGACGCACTGCATCCTATCAGTAAGATAAGAGTTAAACCAAGACAGGGCTAAGTCTGACATACCAATTCGTGTTATGATACGTTCTAATAAAATATTATGATCGACGGTATCGAAAGCAGCGCTAAGATCGAGGAGCAGCAACATAGATGACGCATCAGAATCCATCGTTAGCAATAGATCATTAGTCATTTTTGCGAGGGCTGTCTCCGTGGAGTGATTTGCCCTGAAACCGGATTGAAAGGTTTCACATAGATTGTTAGACGCTAAGTGTTCATTTAACTGCTCCGCAACAATTTTTTCGAGGATTTTTGAAATAAAGGGAAGGTGAGACACCGGTCGGTAGTTTACCATGAGGTCAGGATCGAGGTTAGGTCTTTTAAGAAGAGGATGAATAACCGCTTTTTTGAATGCTAGGGGAACAGTGCCCGAGGAAAGTGATAAGTTTATAATATTTAGCACTGATGGACCTAATAATACAAAGAGCTCCTTGATCAGTTTCCCAGGAAGTGGGTCAAGTAAACATGTTGTTTGTTTTATTCCATTTACACGTTGTAACAATCCTTCTAATGTTATTTCATCAAAACAAGAGAAACTATTTTGGAGGGCAGTATCCGCCGTATATACAATCGTGTCAGTGTTGATAGGACCCAGTTGTAGCTGGGACGCATTGTCTTTAATCTCCTTTCTAATGACTTCAATGTTCTTACTAAAGAATTGCATAAAGTCATCAGCTGAGTGGGTTGGATCCGCTTTGGACTGGACTCTCGCGACTGTGTTGGATCCATTATGGATTGAACTTTCACAGTATCATGTTAGACCCGCTCGACATCCATTGCTTTCCTCCTCTCCAAGGTTCTCATAGTCATCATTGTCACCGACGTCCTACTGGGTGTGAGTTTTTCCTTGCCCTTATGCAGCCCTTTGAGACACTAGTGATTTAGGGCTATATAAGTAAACATTGATTGATTGATTGATAACGTAAAGCACTTTACGTTGCATTTCTTTTATGTATGAAAAGCGCTTTATAAATAAAAGTTTGATTGATTGATTGATTGATTGATGACAGTCACTAAATCCAAGCCAATCAATCTTACTTTGTGGCCGTTATTGGTGGAGCAGCAAAGACGGGCGTGCCTGCAATGTGGTAAACCACGCCTCCATTCCTACATGAATAAAAAGAGACAACATTAACAAGACGACAATGGGAAAGTCGCTGATTTGAAGAGATCTCATACTTGGACGTGGACGTTACTGGAGTGGTGAAGACAGGAGGTCCTGTCATCTGATAGACGTCGCTCCCGTTCCTGAAATATAAAACTACAAGTTAAGAACTGCATATTAAAATCTCTTTATGAGCGTGTATGAGTATTTTCTTACATCATCCCAGCTGGACACCAACTTGAGTTTTCCAGGTGTGTTCTCCCAGGTACTGATATATTCTGAGGATGCAAATACGCAAAGCTGTAAGACAGGTTGCAGGCATGTCATCATTCCACAAGGGGGCAGCAAGCACCCTCACATTTACACTCGGAACACCCAATTGCCCCCAAGACCCGACCTCCGGGCTGATAATTTTAGGTTGTCCTGAATAATTTGGAGGTACGTAAACCTTCTTTTTCATTGTCCCATTTACTCTCTGTAAAGCACCAGTTTCATTGGCAGCAAAACAGGCTCAGAGCATAATACTACCACCACCATACTTGACGGTAGGAGTAGTGTTCCTGGGATTAGTGAAGTGAAGTGAATTATTTTTATATAGCGCTTTTCTCTAGTGACTCAAAGCACTTTACATAGTGAAACCCAATATCTAAGTTACATTTAAACCAGTGAACGGGTCATGATGGGCCAATTAAAAAAACTTCACATTAAATCAAACCCACACACGCAATCATTTCGTAAGCCATTTAGCGCCATATGGACTCACCGTTATCATTAGCAGAAAAGACAAAATGCACAAGACGCGGCCCCACATCCTAAGCCGATCAACCGGGCTATCGAAAAAGGAGACAGACAAACAACACAAAGAATGGAAATCCACCACCACTAACGGACCACAAAAGGCAGCGGCGTGGGACAAATACTGCGCTCAATGACTTTTACAGTAGACGCCTGTGTAAATATTTCATTTTTCAATGTGTACACCTGCGGCTTACAGACTTGTCTGGGAACAAAAATATTCGTCCAAAAATAATTATTACAATGTTATCAATTTTGCACAAATAAAATGTGCTAGTTTTCTCATTTTGGGCAATATTTTTTTTAGCTCAGTTATTACAGTAAACACACATGCTAACTAACATTAGCGTACCCTGTTGCCATACCTCATTTCTGTCCGCTACGGTAACATACTCCACAGTTCATACTTTGCTGCAGTGGCCCTCAATCTCCTCTTGAATAAATGTAGTTTTTAAAAATAATAATAATAATTAGAAAAATAAACTAACAATATTTGTTTTCAAATTATTTATTTACTGTAGTTAACAGCCAGATGTTGGGAAAAAATAAATAAATTGAAAAACCACCCAAAGTAACTGGAGCCAAGTTAAAACGAGTACTACATAGTAAGAAAGCGTTCGTCCCTGCCCTTATTTGTGTATTCTATATGGGCTGCAAATGTTGAGAAATGACATTTATATGCATTTGTGTGAGTGCTTGACTACCTCAGAATTCAATAAATTACTGCAAAAACATTCAACTCTGCATAAAGGAATGCCTAGAAAAGACACAGAGGAGAGTATCGCTGATATTGGTAGAAATGGTGTGGGAGAAACCCAAACTGTACCCAATTATTGCACTAGGACACCTGGAACTATTCTATTGCTTCTTAAAGGCCTCACCTTTTCTCCTCCAAACATATTGCTGGGTATTATGGCCAAACAGCTCAACTTTTGTTTCATCTGACATCACATGGACGAAGATAAGATCTTCCAGCTCGTGGTGCCCAAGACCAGACTTAAGACCAGGGGAGACAGGGCCTTCTCTGTGGTCGGCCCTAAGCTCTGGAACACTCTGCCCCTCCATGTTCAAACTGCTTCCACAGTGGAGTGTTTTAAGTTTCGTCTTAAGACCCACTTTTATTCTTTGGCTTTTAACACTACGTGAGTTGTGTGGTCCTCTGTTCTCTGTTGTTCTCTGTGTTTTTTATACACTTTGATTTCTATTTTACTGTTTAATTGAGTTTACCATTTAAAATAGTTTTTAATCATATTTGTTTTTATTGGTTTTATATTTATTTATTTTTTGTTTTTATTCAGTCATTGGTGGAGCATAATATAGATATATTTTTTTCTTTTATTTTATTTTTTTAAATTTTATTTATTTATTTTACAATTGTTTTTAACATGGCTGTGCAGCACTTTGGAAACGTTATTGTTGTTTAAATGTGCTATATAAATAAAGTGGATTGGATTGGATTTTGGAAGTAAGTTCTGTGGTCAGATTGGTTGGGTCTTGGGCACAGTTGGGTGTTCCAACAGGACAATGACCCCAAACGCACGTCAAAAGTGGTAAAGGAATGGCTGAATCAGGCTAGAATGAATGTTTTGGAATGGCCTTCCCATAGTCCTGACTTAAACGTGTGGACAATGCAGCAACTGGAGGGTTCCAGGTTCGATTCCTGCTTCCGCCATCCTAGTCACTGCCGCTGTGTCCTTGGGCAAGACACTTTACCCACCTGCTCCCAGTGCCACCCACACTGGTTTAAATCCATTTTAGATATTGGGTTTCACTATGTAAAGTGCTTTGAGTCGCTGGAGAATAGCGCTATATAAATAACGTAAAATCATCAGGCCGGATGTTCATCATCATCATCATCATCATCAATTTTTATTCCTTTCATTAAAATGCATATTTACAAGCCACGTACAATTGACACTTTCATTGTAATTTTTGTTTTTTTTCTTATACATTTCCATGATCAGAAAGGAGCAGATGGAAGAATTATATTCTTATATTTATCTGCCCCTTTTTTTTTAACACAAATTACAGTATTTTAGATGACTTTATAACTGTTCCCTCCACCAACACCCAAACTCCAACATACTTTTCCATTTTCCTTTAAGCACTTTCACAATGACACGTCCAATCTAAATCAAAACTCAGTTTGATATAATTTCAGTTTTCTCTTTTTATAAATCTTTTTAAATACAAAGATATTCTTACAGCTTTTTAAGTATTTGTTTAGAGAATTCCATGCTTTCACACCAACAACAGACAAGCACATTTGTCTCAAATTTGTTCGCGCGCTTGGATGTTTAAAGTCATACGGCCTTCTGTGGTTCTCATCTTCAGATGTGAACACAAATAACTTTTGCATGTCCTTCGGAAGAATTTTATTTCTCGCTTTGAACATCATTAATAGGGTATTCAATTCAACAATGACTTTTAGTTTTAGTAGTCCTGACCTAATGAAGAGTGGATTTGTGTGGTCTCTATATCCTACTTTAAATATGAGTCGAATTGCTCTTTTCTGTGAAAGAAATAAAGGCATTATGTTGCTGTGATATGTATTTCCCCATATTTCTGCACAATAATTGAAATAAGGTAGAATAATTGAGCAATATAACATTCTCATTGTGTTGTATGGAAAACTGTATTTAACCTTGTTCAAAATAAATAAGCTTTTAGATACCTTATTTTTCACATGCATTATATGAGCTTTCCATGTCAGGTTGAGGTGAGGCCTTTAATCCCAGGAACACCAGACCTACAGTCAAGCATGGTGGTGGTAGTATTATGCTCTGGGCTCGTTTTGCTGCCAATGGAACTGGTGCTTTACAGAGAGTAAACGGGACAATGAAAAAGGAGGATTACCTCCAAATTCTTCAGGTCAACCTAAAATCATCAGCCCGGAGGTTGGGTGTTGGGCGCAGTTGGGTGTTCCAACAGGACAATGACCCCAAACACAGGTCCAAAGTGGTAAAGGAATGGCTAAATCAGGCTTGAGTGAAGGTTTTAGAATGGCCTTCCCAAAGTCCTGACTTAAACGTCTGGACAATGCTGAAGAAACAAGTCCAAGTAAGAAAACCAACACCAATTTTGTCAAGAGTGGTCAAAAATTCACGCAGAAGCTTGTGGATGGCTACCAAAAGCGCCTTATTGCAATGAAACTTGCCAAGGGACATGTTAGCAAACATTAACATTGCTGTATGTATACTTTTGACCCAGCAAATTTGCTCACATTTTCATCCATCCATCTTCTTCCGCTTATCCGAGGTCGGGTCGCGGGGGCAACAGCCTAAGCAGGGAAACCCAGACTTCCCTCTCCCCAGCCACTTCGTCTAGCTCTTCCCGGGGGATCCCGAGGCGTTCCCAGGCCAGCCGGGAGACATAGTCTTCCCAACGTGTCCTGGGTCTTCCCCGTGGCCTCCTACCGGTTGGACGTGCCCTAAACACCTCCCTAGGGAGGCGTTCGGGTGGCATCCTGACCAGATGCCCGAACCACCTCATCTGGCTCCTCTCCATGTGGAGGAGCAGCGGCTTTACTTTGAGTTCCTCCCGGATGACAGAGCTTCTCACCGTATCTCTAAGGGAGAGACCCGCCACCCGGTGGAGGAAACTCATTTGGGCCGCTTGCACCCGTGATCTTATCCTTTCGGTCATGACCCAAAGCTCATGACCATAGGTGAGGATGGGAACGTAGATCGACCGGTAAATTGAGAGCTTTGCCTTCCGGCTCAGCTCTTTCTTCAATCCAATCCAATCCACTTTATTTATATAGCACATTTAAACAACAATAACGTTTCCAAAATGATGATGATGATGAACCTCCGGCCTGATGATTTTACGTTATCCTGAAGTAAGTGAACTATATTTATATAGCGCTGTTCTCCAGTGACTCAAAGCACTTTACATAGTGAAACCCTATATCTAAAATGGATTTAAACCAGTGTGGGTGGCACTGGGAGCAGGTGGGTAAAGTGTCTTGCCCAAGGACTAGGATAGCGGAAGCAGGAATCGAACCTGGAACCCTCCAGTTGCTGCATTGTCCACACGTTTAAGTCAGGACTTTGGGAAAGCCATTCTAAAACCTTCATTCTAGCCTGATTGAGCCATTCCTTTACCACTTTTGACGTGCGTTTGGGGTCATTGTCCTGTTGGAACACCCAACTGTGCCCAAGACCCAACCAATCTGACCACAGAACTTACTTCCAAAATCCAATCCAATCCACTTTATTTATATAGCACATTTAAACAACAATAACGTTTCCAAAGTGCTGCCCAGCCATGTTAAAAACAATTGTAAAATAAATAAATAAAATAGGGTGGAGTGCCATCTCCGGGTTGGGGAGGAGACCCTGCCCCAAGTGGAGGAGTTCAAGTACCTAGGAGTCTTGTTCACGAGTGGGGGAAGAGTGGATCGTGAGATCGACAGGCGGATCGGTGCGGCGTCTTCAGTAATGCGGACGTTGTATCGATCCGTTGTGGTGAAGAAGGAGCTGAGCCGGAAGGCAAAGCTCTCAATTTACCGGTCGATCTACGTTCCCATCCTCACCTATGGTCATGAGCTTTGGGTCAAGACCGAAAGGATAAGATCACGGGTACAAGCGGCCGAAATGAGTTTCCTCCCTTAGAGATAGGGTGAGAAGCTCTGCCATCCGGGAGGAGCTCAACGTAAAGCCGCTACTCCTCCACATCGAGAGGAGCCAGATGAGGTGGTTCGGGCATCTGGTCAGGATGCCACCCGAACGCCTCCCTAGGGATGTGTTTAGGGCACGTCCAGCTGGTAGGAGGCCACGGGGAAGACCCAGGAACCGTTGGAAAGACTATGTCTCCCGGCTGGCCTGGGAACGCCTCGGGATCCCCCGGGAAGAGCTAGACGAAGTGGCTGGAGATAGGGAAGTCTGGGCTTCCCTGCTTAGGCTGCTGCCCCCGCGACCCGACCTCGGATAAGCGGAAGATGATGGATGGATGGATGGATAAATAAAATAAAATAAAATAAAATAAATACAAAATATATATATATTATGCTCCACCAATGACTGAATAAAAACAAAAAATAAATAAATATAAAACCAATAAAAACAATATAAAAACAAATATGATTAAAAACTATTTTAAATGGTAAACTCAATTAAAACAGTAAAATAGAAATCAAAGTGTATAAAAAACACAGAGAACAACAGAGAACAGAGGACCACACAACTCACATAGTGTTAAAAGCCAAAGAATAAAAGTGGGTCTTAAGACCAGACTTAAAAGACTCCACTGTGGAAGCAGTTTGAACATGGAGGGGCAGAGTGTTCCAGAGCTTAGGGCCGACCACAGAGAAGGCTCTGTCTCCCCTGGTCTTAAGTCTGGTCTTGGGCACCACGAGCTGGAACTGGCTCTCGGACCTCAGAGCGCGCGCAGGAATGTAAATTTGGATGAGGTCCGAGATATATTGAGGTGCCAGTCCATGTAAAGATTTAAAAACAAACAGCAATGTTTTAAAATCAATTATAAAATGAACAGGGAGCCAGTGCAAACTCTGAAGAATTGGGGTTATATGCTGGCGTTTCCTGGCCCCTGTTAAAAGTCCTGCTGCCGCCTTCTGGACTAACTGCAACCGGGAGAGAGCTTTTTGGCTAATGCCAGCATAAAGTGCATTGCAGTAGTCCAGGCCACTTGAAATAAAAGCATGCACCACTTCTTCAAAAAGGTTAAAATATAAAAACGGTTTAACCTTTACTAAAAGACGAAGGTGATAAAAACACGATTTTAAAACGCCATTGACTTGTTTGTCTAGTTTAAAATGGCTGTCTATAGTGACGCCAAGGCTGGTGACTTTGGGACGCACATCATTTTGCAATGGTCCCAAGTCAGTGAGGGCCGGACCAAAAACTAAAATTTCCGTTTTTCCCTCATTCATTATTTAAAAATTCTGGGCTAACCAAGCCTTGACGTCACATAGACAGTTAAGAAGGGGTGTCAGGGGGCCGTGGCTTTTTGAAATCGGCATATAAATTTGGCAGTCATCTGCATAAAAGTGATAAAACACTCCATGTTTCTTAAAAATATCTCCAAGAGGGAGGAGATAAAGAGCGAACAGGATGGGGCCTAAAATAAATCTTGTCCTTTCTGTCATGACCATAGGTGAGGATGGGAACGTAGATCGACCGGTAAATTGAGAGCTTTGCCTTCCGGCTCAGCTCCTTCTTCACCACAACGGATCGATACAACGTCTGCATTACTGAAGACGCCGCACGGATCTGCCTGTCGATCTCACCATCCACTCTTCCCTCAGTAGATCCATAATTAATCCATACAAGAACCAAACTTCAGGAATGTTTTTTGTGACCAACAAGTATGTGCTCCTATCACGCTATCACCAAAAAATAAAAAAGTTATTATTGGGAACTCAAGACAGCCATGATATTATGTTTTTTTACAAGTGTATGTAAACTTTTAACCACGACTGTATCTTTGAGACGGAAACCATGTTTTGCTCTGTTATGCTATTAAAAGCTCACATCTGGCCTCAAACTTGCTGGACCTTTCACATGCAACTACTACAAACGACATCATCCTCCGTCATGCACTTACCTGCGAAGCACCTGCCTGACTTTTGATGTCATATGCGTTCATGTCGTACGGATTAGACTGAAGTCCTGCCATCATCTGCCCTGGCTGCGCAAAAGGCGGGCTGGTGGGAACGCACCCACCGTAACCTCTGCTTTGAACTGAGACTTGCTGACAATGGCCGTCGAACCTGAGCCCCTGAGGCACCGGGGGGTTCGGAGGTGGAGAAGTGGCTGAGGTACACAACATGCTGCTGACCACCTCCATGAGAGTGGAGACAACTTCCTCCCACTTGAGCTCTGCTATAACTTTCTCAAACTCTGCCCTGAGCTGCTCCATGCTGGAAGAAGTAGCTGCCTCTGACCCTACAGTCTGCTCTCACTCCTGACTGAAGACTACTGGGCTCCTGCGACACACATTGATAAGAAGCTGCTTTTCAGACATTTAGGGAAGTAAAGCCATTGAGAACACAAATGATTACTTTTGACGCTAAACGCTTATTGCAAACTAGGGCTGGGCGATATATCGATGCAAGCGATATAGAAAATGACTATATCGTAATATTCGAGTATACGTTCTCACGCAGTTGTATTTAGCTGCAGATATTACACTAAATACTTTTCCCACTCCTTGTGTCTCCTCACAGACAGCAAGCGAACAAACTTACACATGTCACATACAGTGGGGCAAAAAAGTATTTAGTCAGCCAGCGATTGTGCAAGTTCTCCCACTTAAAATGATAACAGAGGTCTGTCATTTTCATCATAAGTACACTTCAACTGTGAGAGACAGAATGTGGAAAAAAAATCCAGGAATTCACATTGTAGGAATTTTAAAGAATTTATTTATTTGTCAACCATTCAAAGCTCTCACTGATGGAAGGAGGTTTTGGCTCCAAATCTCACGATACATGGCCCCATTCATTCTTTCCTTAACACGGATCAATCGTCCTGTCCCCTTAGCGGAAAAACAGCCCCAAAGCATGATGTCTCCACCCCCATGCTTCACAGTAGGTGTGGTGTTCTTGGGATGCAACTCAGTATTCTTCTTCCTCCAAACACGACGAGTTGAGTTTATACCAAAAAGTTCTATTTTAGTTTCATCTGACCACATGACCTTCTCCCAATCCTCTGCTGTATCGTCCATGTATCCATTTTGGTATAAACTCAACTCGTCGTGTTTGGAGGAAGAAGAATACTGAGTTGCATCCCAAGAACACCATACCTACTGTATCATTCTTTCCTTAACACGGATCAATCGTCCTGTCCCCTTAGCAGAAAAACAGCCCAAAAGCATGATGTTTCCACCCCCATGCTTCACAGTAGGTGTGGTGTTCTTGGGATGCAACTCAGCATTCTTCTTCCTCCAAACACGACGAGTTGAGTTTATACCAAAAAGTTCTATTTTGGTTTCATCTGACCACATGACATTCTCCCAATCCTCTGCTGTATCATCCATGTATCCATGGATCTAACATAATAGTGAGAGTCCAGTCCATAGTGGATCTAACATAATAGTGAGAGTCCAGTCCATAGTGGATCTAACATAATGGTGAGAGTCCAGTCCATAGTGGATCTAACATAATAATGAGTGTCCAGTCCATAGTGGATCTAACATAATAGTGAGAGTCCAGTCCATAGTGGATCTAACATAATAATGAGTGTCCAGTCCATAGTGGATCTAACATAATAGTGAGAGTCCATAGTGGATCTAACATAATAGTGAGAGTCCAGTCCATAGTGGATCTAGCATAATAGTGAGAGTCCAGTCCATAGTGGATCCAACATAATATTGTGAGAGTCCAGTCCATAGTGGATCCAACATAATAGTGAGAGTTCAGTCCATAGTGGATCTAACATAATAGTGAGAGTCCAGTCCATAGTGGATCTGACATAATAGTGAGAATTTATTTATTTGTCAACCATTCAAAGCTCTCACTGATGGAAGGAGGTTTTGGCTCCAAATCTCACGATACATGGCCCCATTCATTCTTTCCTCAACACGGATCAATCGTCCTGTCCCCTTAGCAGAAAAACAGCGCCAAAGGCATGATGTTTCCACCCCCATGCTTCACAGTAGGTATGGTGTTCTTGGGATGCAACTCAGTATTCTTCTTCCTCCAAACACGGCGAGTTGAGTTTATACCAAAATGGATACATGGATGATACAGCAGAGGATTGGGAGAATGTCATGTGGTCAGATGAAACCAAAATACAACTTTTTGGTATAAACTCAACTGGTCGTGTTTGGAGGAAGAAGAATACTGAGTTGCATCCCAAGAACACCACACCTACTGTGAAGCATGGGGGTGGAAACATCATGCTTTGGGGCTGTTTTTCTGCTAAGGGGACAGGACGATTGATCCGTGTTAAGGAAAGAATGAATGGGGCCATGTATCGTGAGATTTTGAGCCAAAACCTCCTTCCATCAGTGAGAGCTTTGAATGGTTGACCAAATACTTATTTTCCACCATAATTTACAAATAAATTCTTTAAAATTCCTACAATGTGAATTCCTGGATTTTTTTTCCACATTCTGTCTCTCACAGTTGAAGTGTACCTATGATGAAAATTACAGACCTCTGTCATCATTTTAAGTAGGAGAACTTGCACAATCTGTGGCTGACTAAATACTTTTTTGCCCCACTGTACTTGACTTGGTGAATCTAGCTGTAAATATACTCCTCCCCTCTTAACCACGCCCCCGCCCCGCCCCCCCAAATCGGCGGTCTCAACGTTGGGAAGTGTGAATCAGTTCCATAATTAAATTTGACATACTGATATAATAAAGGTTTTAAGTGTTGTACGAGCATACACATGTTTTAAATTAGATTTTCCCCTAAGGTTGTATTTCTCCTCTTCTGTTGGGAGGAATTGTTGTACATTCTTGGGTAAGCAGGTTGTAGTTTGCTTTGTACATCATTTTAGCTGTTTGCAAATGCACTGAATCATTGAATTTCAATAATTGTGATTTTATAAATAAAGGGTTTGTATGTTCTCTATATCCAACATTATGTATTATTCTAATTGATCTTTTTTAATATAAAGGAAGTTACTGAATCGCAAGTGTAGTTCTTTCCTCATATTTCTGCTCAATAACTCAGATATAGTAACACTAGTGCAATTGGACAGAATGTGACGTGTGTGCTCTTATTTTGAAGGGCGGAAGTGTGTGACCTAGTTTTGATGAGAAACCGACGTGTCCGTTGCAAATAAAGAAGTGTCTCAAGATCATTGGTTACATTAGCTGCATGTGTTTATGTTTTAATCAGCGTAAGATGTACAACAAAAAAACTATTTCTAGCTTCGTATCCCTCTTTTTTAGCATTAATTGATTAAAGGCCTACTGAAATGAGATGTTCTTATTTAAACGGGGATAGCAGGTCCATTCTATGTGTCATACTTGATCATTTCACAATATTGCCATATTTTAGCTGAAAGGATTTAGTAGAGAACATCGACGATAAAGTTTGCAACTTTTGGTGCTGATAAAAAAAAGCCTTGCATGTACCGGAAGTAGCAGACGATGTGCGCGTGACGTCACGGGTTGTGGAGCTCCTCACATCTGAACATTGTTTACAATCATGGCCACCAGCAGCGAGAGCGATTCGGACCGAGAAAACGACAATTTCCCCATTAATTTGAGCGAGGATTAAAGATTTGTGGATGAGGAAAGTGAGAGTGAAGGACTAGGAAGGGAAAAAAAAGACTATACAGTGGGAGCAATTCAGATGTTATTAAGACACATTTACGACGTGGTTCGGGCATCTTGTCAGGATGCCACCCGAACGCCTTTCGAGGGAGATGTTTAGGGCACGTCCAACCGGTAGGAGGCCACGGGGAAGACCCAGGAAGCGTTGGGAAGACTATGTCTCCCGGCTGGCCTGGGAACGCCTCGGGATCCCCCGGGAAGAGCTAGATGAAGTGGCTGGGGAGAGGGAAGTCTGGGCTTCCCTGCTTAGGCTGCTACCCCCGCGACCCGACCTCGGATAAGCGGAAGATGGATGGATGGATGGAATTCTGGAAAATGTATTATCTGCTTATTGTGTTATTAGTGTTTTAGTGAGATTATATAGTCGTAGGGCTTCACGGTGGCAGAAGGGTTAGTGCGTCTGCCTCACAATACGAAGGTCCTGCAGTCCTGGGTTCAATCCCAGGCTCGGGATCTTTCTGTGTGCAGTTTGCATGTTCTCCCCATGAATGCGTGGGTTCCCTCCGGGTACTCCGGCTTCCTCCCACCTCCAAAGACATGCACCTGGGGATAGGTTGATTGGCAACACTAAATGGACCCTAGTGTGTGAATGTGAGTGTGAATGTTGTCTGTCTATCTGTGTTGGCCCTGCAATGAGGTGGCGACTTGTCCAGGGTGTACCCCGCCTTCCGCCCGATTGTAGCTGAGATAGGCGCCAGCCCCCCCCCGCGACCCCGAAAGGGAATAAGCGGTAGAAAATGGATGGATATATAGTCGTACTTGAAAGTCAGAGGGGTCTGGCCACGGGTGTGGTGACCGCCAGTGTCTCTGAGGGGGAGCCACGTTTCTCGATGAGGCAAAGCGAAGGCAGGCGGTCGGGCCGGGCTGAGGTTTTTTTTCCCCCTCCTCGACGGTGGAAGCATCCCACGTTCGGGGGCGGCCGGTCGGAGGAGGCAAAAGAGTCGCAGCTGCCTCTTTGACAGGTGCACAAGGAACGACGCAAGCTCCCCTCATAACTACGGTTAGAGCCGACTTATTACCACAATTTTCAGTTGACATGTGGTAGAGAACCGTGTTCGCTTGACCGCTCTGTTCCATAGTAAAACTTCGCCTTCGGGAATGTAAACAAAGAAACACCGGCTGTGTGTGTGTTGCTACAGCCGGCCGTAAATTACACCGCTTCCCACCTACATCTTTCTTCTTTGATGTCTCCGTTATTAATTGGACGAATTTGCGAAAGATTCAGCAACACAGATGTCCGGAATACTGTGTAATTATGCGATTAAAGCAGACGACTTATAGCCGTGATCGGTGACGTCACGCACACGCGTCATCATTCCGCGACGTTTTCAACAGAATACTACGCGGGAAATTTAAAATTGCAATTTGGTAAACTAAAGCGGCCGTATTGGCATGTGTTGCAATGTTAATATTTCATCATTGATATATAAACTATCAGACTGCGTGGTCGCTAGTAGTGGATTTCATTCAGTAGGCCTTTAAATTGGACTTAAACGAGTTGGAAAAATGTATTGGGGTGTTACCATTTAGTGGTCAATTGTACGGAATATGTACTATAGTGCAATCTATTAATAAAAATTTCAATCAATCAAAAAAAAAAATCCTCTCTTTCTGTACCAAATGTGGAAGTTGAGCATGCGCGTTGAATTATTATATGGGCCTACCGAGGATGTCGTAGTGGTTGGTGTTGTGGTTTGTGCAGCCCTTTGAGACACTAGTGATTTAGGGCTATATAAATGAACATTGATTAATTGATTGATCGACATGCAGAGTACACCACAGTGAAATGCTTTTTTTCCATGCTCCCCAGATATTGCGTACAGTGGGATCCAAACACTAGTTGCAGAATCTAATACACTAAATATAAAAAATACAAACAATTGAATAGCTCTGATGTGCATTAATTACAAGACAATTAAGTTGCACATTAAGTCACAAAAGTTATGGTAGTAGTATCAGTACAAGTAGAAGTACAGTAGTCAAATACAGTACCAGTGTAACATCAAATAGTGTAACAGTATGTTGAAGCAACAAATATTAAGGTGTCTACAGTTCCTTGGCAGTAGTACGAACAAAGGTAATGAAACAGTATGACTTCTTTATACACTTGTTTTTACATTATTTTTACATTGTTTACAATCATTGAATGAAAAGTATTGTAGTCCGGTATTTACAGTGGAAAATAAAGTATTAAAATTGACATCCATTTTCTACCGCTTGTCCTTTTCGGGGGTGCTGGAGCTTATGTCCGCTGCATTCGGCAAAATTATTAAAGTTATTATTTATTATCATTATTATTAAAAATTGAAGTTATTGAATGGGAGGTGGAGGGGGGGGGGGGTTTAAATGCAGTCGTGACGAGAGATCAAAGCCAACTAAATTCCCGGAAGCCTTTTTTGCTAAAATACCACGACGAAACTTCAAATCTGTATTTGGGGACACGTTTAAGAAGTAAAAGGCCAATTTCGAATGAATTGTGAAAATCACAGTAATGTAGTGATCGCCACTATTAGTAACAGTGGGAAACCGGAAGTAGAGAACAACTAGTTATTACAAAATAAAATCCCAATAAATAAAATACATTTAAAATAAAAACACCTACTTACCACCAGGCATCTTGTTCTTTTTAAAGCTGTCGCACATCTTTATGTGACAATTATTCCCTGGTTTCTGGTGGGGTTCCGCCTGCCAAGTGTTGCTGAAATGAGACGGCAGACAGAAAAGTTGTCATATGAAAGGCAAGAACGTGTCACATAGAAATGAGACGTTGCGTGGCAACCACACACACCACGAACGATTCCGTGGGTCCACCCGTTTGTGTTTTTCGCGACTTTTCTACATATTGTTCATATTTATTATCACCTCTCTGATGTACGGGCGGAAGTAGTCGGATTGTGCGTGATTTGATCATTTGAGGGGCATGCAAGCGTTGCCAGATGGGAAAGGCCACATGTGCCAGACGCTTAAACGGTCGTTTTGATTTTAAATGATTTAATATAGGTGATTTAACCATGTATTTAACGATTCGAATGATCTTATAGTATGGGATTTGAATTATTCATTTAATATAATTTATTTAACCAGGAGATTAAATCTATTTTTCAAGAGTGACCTCAATGGATCGTACATCGTACAGAGTGAATTCATATCACAAAGTCGGTCATTCTCATACGTCTGGCAACCCTGTTCCATGCAAAACTAACGAGTTGTGTTTTTGTCTGAGCCGCTAAGAGGCGCTGTTTCTCTTTTAATTTATTAAACATTTAACCAAGGGTGGGTGATACTGCTGATTCTGGTACCGATATAGCAGACAGTGATACTTTTTATTTGAACGTTTTATAATGAATTACAAAATGATTGTGCGTGTGGTGGCGAGATTGTTGCCTTTGAATTGTCGATCATGATTAAAAACAAAACTTTGGGGTAAAAAAAAAGTGGGCTCTCAATTTTTATTGATCATTTGCAGGGAATTACTTATTTTGCTGCAGCAGCCACATTTTCTGGCAAACAAAAATAAAATAGTATACAACAAATATTTTAACAGAATAAAAAAAATGTGTATTGTCAATACTTGTGTTGTGTCATCATTATTATGTATAAATGTAAATGTACAGGGTTGAAATGCGCAAAAAATAAATGTATACTGTGTATAATATATTTTATAATTTATCATTAATAATGTTCACGACTTTTCTACATATTGTTCATATTTATTATCACCTCTCTGATGTACGAGCGGAAGTAGTCGGATTGTGCGTGATTTGAGGGGCATGGAAGCGTTGCCAGATGGAAAAAGCCACATGTGCCAGACACTTAAAGGGTCGTTTTGATTCCAAATGATTGAATATATGTGATTTTCAACGATTCAAATGATCTTATACTATTGGATTTGGGTTATTCATTTAATATCCCTTATTTAACTAGGTAAATCCTCATTGAGATTAAATCTCTTTTTCAAAAGTGACCTCAATCGACCGTACATCGTACAGAGTGAAATTATATCACAGAGTCGGTCATTTTCATACGTCTGGCAACCCTGCTCCATGCAAAATTAATGGATGTGTTTTTCTCCGAGTCGCTGAAAGGCGCTGTTTCTCTTCTAATCTATTAAATATTATATCCAAGGGTTGGTGATACTGCTGATTCTGGTACCGATATTGCCTATAGTGATACTTTTTATTTTGAAAATGTTATAATGAATGATACAAATATTGTGCGTGTGGTGGCGAGATTGTTGCATTTGATTCGTCGATTATGATTAAAAACAAACATTTTGGGGGAAAAAAATATTTGTATTGATCATGTGCAGGGAATTATTTATTTTGCTGCAGCAGCCACACTTTCAGGAAAACAAAAATAAAATACAATACAAAAAATATAAGAACAGGATTTAAAAAAAACTGTATTGTCAATACTTGTGTCATGATTATTGCATTTACATATTAATGTGCAGGGTTGAAATGTGCAAAAAAGAGATGTATACTGTAAATCCATCCATCCATTTTTTTTATACCGCTTATTCCCTTTGGGGTCTGTATATAATATATTTTATAATTCATAATTCATAATTTTAACGAGTGTTCTACATGATGTTCATATTATTATCCCTCTCTGATGTAAAAATATAGAAACAGTATTTAAAAAACACAGACCTGGTGTACTTTGTGTATTATCAGTACTTTTGTCATCATTAATGTGTGTAAATGTAAATGTGCAGGGTTGAAATGTGCAAAAAAAAGATGAATACTGTATATAATATATTTTATAGTTTATAATTCATAATTTTCACGAGTTTTCTACATGATGTTCATATTATTATCCCTCTCTGATGTAAAAATATAGAAACAATAAAAAAACACAGACCTGGTGTACTTTGTGTATTATCAGTACTTTTGTCATCATTATTGTGTATAAATTTAAATGTGCAGGGTTGAAATGTGCAAAAAAGAGATGAATACTGTATATAATATATTTTACAATTTTTAATTAATAATTTTCATGAGTTTTCTACATGATGTTCATATTATTATCCCTCTCTGATGTAAAAGTATAGAAACAGTATTTAAAAAACACAGACCTGGTGTACTTTGTGTATTATCAGTACTTTTGTGATCATTAATGTGTATAAATGTAAATATGCAGGGTTGAAATGTGCAAAAAAGAGATTTATACTGTATATAATATATTTTATCATTTTTAATTCATAATTTTCACAAGTTTTCTACATGATGTTCACATTATTATCCCTCTCTGATGTAAAAATATAGAAACAGAATTAAAAAAAAAAACACAGACCTGGTGTACTTTGTGTATTATCAGAACTTTTGTCATCATCAATGTGTATAAATGTAAATGTGCAGGGTTGAAATGTGCAAAAAAGAGATGTATACTGTCTATAATATATTTTATAATTTTTAATTCATAATTTTCACGAGTTTTCTACAAGATATTCACATTATTATCCCTCTCTGATGTAAAAATAACAGAATAAAAAAACAGACCTTGTGTACTTTGTGTATTATCAGTACTTTTGTCATCATTATTGTGTATAAATGTAAATGTGCAGGTTTGAAATGTGCAAAAAAAAAAGTATACTGTATATAATATATTCCAATGCTTGTACCAGCTCATAATAAAACATGTCTCCACAAAATACCACCATAATGACCGTCATTAAAATACAGTGGCATAGTAGAGCTAGGTATTCATTAAGTACATTGCATATAATACATGCCAATGGTTGTCAAGCTTTTTCCCCCCCAGTACCAGCTCAGAATAAAACTTGGCTCTCCAAAAACCACCATAATGGCGGACATTAAAATACAGTAGCGTAGTAGGGCTAGGTATTCATCAAATACAAGGCAGAGGTTTTATTTGACAAGCATATTTAATATTTACACAGAGTTTGAACAGTAACACTATGTTTGAATATAGGAAAATAAAAGGCTGTACTTTAATCAAGTGATTATTTGGCGTACCACATACGACTGTTTGAGAATATCTGAATATATACAATTTACAACATCTAATTTATATAAATACTACACAATACTTAATTTTGTAAGCACATGCACACAAAATACTATATTATATGACAATATTAACAAAACAACTATTTCATTATTACCTCTTATTACGCAGAATTGTTTACACCAATTATTGCTAGAGTTATATATCATCATACATGTATCACAATGTTAACATGCAACAATATGAACAAAACAACAACAAAACCCATATTTGTTCAAAGCACATGCAGGAGCGAAACAAATATCAATCTAATAATCTGGTATACACAAACTACGGAAATTATATCAATAGAAAAAAACTGCATTTATTTCGGATAATAATGATGCATATTAATAGTTTAATTTTAACTATTAAATCAACCTAAAATATGACATATTTTATCTTTGTGTAAAATATTGGACACAATGTGTAGTCAAATTCATGAGATGCGATGCAAGTGTAAGTAAGCCACTATGACACTATTGTTCTTTATTTTATTTTTTTCAATAAATGGCTGTGATGATAATGTCAATGAGGGATTTCTAATCATTGCTATGTTGGAATTTTTATTAATATTGATGCCATCCATCCCATCCATTGTCTACCGCTTATTCCCTTTTGGGGTCGCGGGGGGCACTGGCGCCTATCTCAGCTACAATCGGGCGGAAGGCGGCGTACACCCTGGACAAGTCGCCACCTCATCGCAGAGCCAACACAGATAGACAGACAACATTCACACTCACATTCACACACTAGGGCCAATTCAGTGTTGCCAATCAACTTATCCCCAGGTGCATGTCTTTGGAAGTGGGAGGAAGCCGGATTACCCGGAGGGAACCCACGCATTCACGGGGAGAACATGCAAACTCCACACAGAAATATCCCGAGCCTGGGATTGAACCCAAGACTGCAGGACCTTCGTATTGTGAGGCAGACGTGAGAGGGATTTTTGTTGATATTATTCATTTTTACAGTGACACTCCTAAACAGGACAATACGGCCATCTACTGTACATACATATGGTTAGAAAAATAGTGACAGAGAATCGAACAAGGATGGACAATTCAACCCTTAACTCAACAATGAATAGATGAGTGTTATGTGTGTGTATATGTGTAAATTAATGAACACTGACATTCAAGTATATATATGTGTGTGTGTATATATATATATATATATATATATATATATATATATATATATATATATATATATATATATATAAAACATGCACCTGGGGATAGGTTGATTGGCAACACTAAATTTGGCCCTAGTGTGTCAATGTGAGTGTGAATGTTGTCTGTCTATCTGTGTTGGCCCTGCGATAAGGTGGCGACTTGTCCAGGGTGTACCCCGCCTTCCGCCCGATTGTAGCTGAGATAGGCGCCAGCACCCCCCGCAATCGCAAAAGGGAATAAGCGGAAGAAAATGGATGGATGGATATATATATTAGGAGTGTGGGGAAAAATCGATTCAAATACGAATCGGGATTCTCACGTTGTGCGATTCAGAACCTATTCTCATTTTTTTTAACAATCGATTTTTATTTTTATTTTTTTTCATCAATCCAATAAACCACTACACAGCAATACCATAACAATGCAATCCAATTCCAAAACCGAACCTGACCCAGCAACACTCAGAACTGCAATAAACAGAGCAATTGAGAGGAGACACAAACACCACACAGAACAAACCAATAGTAGTGAAACAAAAATGAATATTATCAACAACGGCATCAATATTAGTTATAATTCCAGCATAGCAGTGATTAAAAATCCCTCATTGACATTATCATTAGACATTTATAAAAATTTTAAAAATGTGTCACAGTGGCTTACACTTGCATGGCATCTCATAAGCTTGACAACACACTGTCCAATGTTTTCACAAAGATAAAATAAGTCATATTTTTGGTTCGTTTAATAGTTAAAACAAATTTACATTATTGCAATCAGTTGATAAAACATTGTCCTTTACAATTATAATAGCTTTTTTTTTTTTTTTTAAATATACTACTCTGCTAACATGTCAGTAGACTGGGGTAGATCCTGCTGAAATCCCAAGTATTGAATGAATACAGGATCGTTTTGAATCGGAAAAATATCGTTTTTGAATCGAGAATCGAAAAAATCGATATACAATCGCGACCCTAAGAATCGATATTGAATCGAATCGTGGGACACCCAAAGATTCGCAGCCCTAATATATATATATCCATCCATCCATCCATTTTCTACCGCTTATTCCCTTTCGGGGTCACGGGGGCGCTGGCACCTATCTCAGCTACAATCGGGCGGGAGGCGGGGTACACCCTGGACAAGTCGCCACCTCATCGCAGGGCCAACACAGATAGACAGACAACATTCACACTTACATAATATATATATATATATATATATATATATATATATATATATATATATATATATATATATATACACATACATATATATGCCTAGAATTCACTGAAAGTCAAGTATTTCATATATATATATATATATATATATATATATATATATGATGAGTGGCGACTTGTCCAGGGTGTACCCCGCCTTCTGCCCGATTGTAGCTGAGATAGGCGCCAGCGCCCCCCGCGACCCCAAAAGGGAATAAGCGGTAGGAAATGGATGGATGGATATATATGGTGAATTGTAGCTGTAAATATACTCCTCCCCTTTCAACCACGCCCCGCCCCCAACCACGCCCCCCCCACCTCCCGAAATCGGAGGTCTCAAGGTTGGCAAGCATGTTTGACTACCTTTGGATTGTTTTGTGTCATGTTTGTGTGTCCTCTTAATTGCTCTGTTAATTGTTGTTCTGAGTGTTGCTGGGGTTGGAATTGTATTATTATTACTATTATTATTATTATTTTGTCGGATTGATTAATAAAAAATTAAAAATAATAAATCTGATACCGATACCACCCATGGTAGGACCGGTATCCGTATCGTTCAGCAATCCCGAGTACGGTACCAACTTCCGCCGGAAGTGGAGCTAAAGAACTTTGCCGTTTGAAGTTGACAAGGCGATGTTTTTCTTTTGTTTTCGACGCGTTGTTATGGAATGAAATCAGCTGACAGCTTCATAAACCTGCTTGCAAGGTAACGTCATATAAATCCTTCAAAACACGTTTTGCGTCTTGTTCTCCAGTTGTGTGTGGGCGGCGGGGAACACACGTGCCTAAGTTGATGGCCCCTCATGTTTTGTTATCGTCGACGTCTTTCTTCTTTCATGTCGACTCTTATTTGAATAGTTTCCGTATCGACTCCCACAGCCCAGCTTTATTAGCAATGACTTGGCAAGTTCGCCCTACTTCTTTCATGTTTACGCCTCAAATGACTCATTTTTACGCGTTCCTCACGCTAATAAGAGAGTTATGTGAAATTAGCAACATATTTGATTAAAGGCCTACTGAAATGAGATTATCTCATTTAAACGGGGATAACAGGTCCATTTTATGTGTCATACTTGATAATTTCGCGACATTGCCATATTTTTGCTGAAAGGATTTAGTAGAGAACATCCACATCAACTTTTGGTCTCAAATATAAAAGCCTTGCCTGTACCGGAAGTGTGCGTGACGTCACGGGTTGTGGAGCTCCTCACATCTGAACATTATTTACAATCATAGCCACCAGCAGCTACAGCGATTCGGACCGAGAAAGCGACGATTTCCCCATTAATTTGAGCGAGATTGAAAGAATTGTGGATGAGGATAGTGAGAGTGAAGGACTAGGAAAAAAAATGACAGGGCAGTGGGAGTGATTCAGATGTTATTAGACACATTTACGAGAATAATTCTGGAAAATCCCTTATCTGTTTATTGTCTTACTAATGTTTTAGTGAGATTATATAGTCGTACCTGAAAGTCGGAGGGGTGTGGTGACCGCCAGTGTCTCTGAGGGAAGCCACGTTTCTCGGCGAAGCGAAGGCAGCCGGTCGGGCCGGGCTGAGCTTTTTTCCCCTCTCCTCCACGGTGGAAGCATTCCACTTTTGGGGGCGGCCGGTCGGAGGAGACAAGACAGTCTGCTGCTGCCTCTTTGACAGGTGCACGAGGAACGACGCAAGCTCCGCTCATGTCTACGGTAAGAGCCGACTTATTACCACAATTTTCTCTCTGAAACCTGCCGGGTGACATGTAGTCGGGAACCATGTTCGCTTGACCGCTCTGTTCCATAGTAAAGCTTCAACTTCGGGAATGTAAACAATGAAACACCGGCTGTGTTTGTGTTGCTAAATGTGGCCACAATACACGGCTTCCCACCTACATCTTTCTTCTTTGACGTCTCCATTATTAATTGAACAAATTGCAAAAGATTCAGCAACACAGATGTCCAGAATACTGTGGAATTATGCGATTAAAGCAGACTACTTGTAGCTGGGATCGGGCTGGAAAAAAATGTCTGCTACAATCTGACACGTCACGCACACACGTCATCATATGCGTCATCAACAGGATACTTAGCGCGGAATTTAAAATTGCGATTTAATTAAGTAAAAAGGCCGTATTGGCATGTATTGCAATGTTAATATTTCGTCATTGATATATAAACTATCAGACTGCGTGGTCGGTGGTAGTGAGTTTTAGTAGGCCTTTAATGTACAACTTGACCCTAAATTCAATGATTTGCAACAATTGCTGTGCCACTGTTTAAAATGTACTTCCGGTGGTTTTTGTTAGTAATTAGTTTCAAAACGCCAGTTGAATAAATAATGAAACAAATTATTCCAATTAAACCCAAAACTATTAACACAAACTTCATTTTAAAATGTCAAATTAGCAACATATTTGATTAATGTACAGTTTTACCCAAATTCAATCGAATCGTAAATCTTTTTTTTCTTTTTTTTTACTGATTTACAACAATCGCTGTGCCACTTTTAGAAATGTACTTCCGGTGGTTTTTGTTAGTAATCAGTTCCAAAACGCCAGTTGAATAAAGATTGAAACAACATATTCCCATTAAACCCCAAACTATTAACACAAAACTCATTTTACACTGTCAAATTAGCAACATTATTTGATTAATGTACAACTATACCCAAATTCAATGATTTGCAACAATTGTTGTGCCACTTTTAAAAATGTATTTCCGGTGGTTTTTGTTAGTAATCAGTTCCAAAACGCCAGTTGAATAAAGATTGAAACAACATAGTCCCATTAAACCCCAAACTATTAACACAAAACTCATTTTACAATGTCAAATTATAAACATTATTTGATTAATGTACAACTATACCCAAATTCAATGATTTGCAAGAATTGCTGTGCCACTTTTAAAAATGTATTTCCGGTGGTTTTTGTTAGTAATCAGTTCCAAAACGCCAGTTGAATAAAGATTGAAACAACATATTCCCATTAAACCCCAAACTATTAACACAAAAAAATCATTTTACACCGTCAAATTAGAAACATTATTTGATTAATTTACAACTATACCCAAATTCAATGATTTGCAACAGTTGGTGTGCCACTTTTAAAAATGTATTTCCTGTGGTTTTTGTTAGAAATTGGTTCCAAAACGCCAGTTTAATAAAAAAAAAAATGTATTCCCATTAAACCCCAAACTATTAACACAAAACTCATTTTACACTGTCAAATTAGCAACATTATTTGATTAATGTACAACTATACCCAAATTCAATGATTTGCAACAATTGCTGTGCTTCTTTCAAAAATCTACTTCCGGTGGTTTTTGTTAATAATCAGGTCCAAAACGCCAGTTGAATAAAGAATAAAACAACATATTCCTATTAACACAAAACTAATTTTATAATGTCAAATTAGCAACATATTTGATTAATGTATGACATTACCCAAATTTAGTGGAATCTTTGGTGTTTTTAAGGGTTTGCAACATTTGCTGTGCCACTTTTAAAAATGTATTTCCGGTGAGTGGTTGTTATTAATCAGGTCTAAAACGCCAGTTGAATAAAGAATAAAACAACATATTCCTATTAAACCAAAAACTATTAACACAAAACTTATTTTACATGGAATTATTATATATTTACATGTGTAATACATACACATGACTATTGGTAGATAACCATGAGTTGATTAACGTGGACCCCGACTTAAACAAGTTGAAAAACTTATTCGGGTGTTACCATTTAGTGGTCAGTTGTACGGAGTATGTACTTTACTGTGCAATCTACTAATAAAAGTTTCAATCGATCAATCAAAAAATATTTAAATAACAGTGGCGGGCCGTGCGTTTCCCACTTAGGCCTTCAGTGATGTCATACTTCAACGATTACCTCTCAAAATCCCATCATGTATGTTACCACATGACCATTGCTGGAGAAATACTATTCAGGAACACATTTACGCACTACTATCATATCAACAGTGTACAAAACGGGTTATTTTCTGGCGCATTTAAAAAAATCAATAAACCTGCATCAGCAATTAAAACATATCCTACGTGGTACTGTCAAAATTAAAATGGCAACAAAACATTTTAAACATGAAAACATTAAGAAATAAAATATCTGAACTCACATTTTAATCGACAGCTGAGCTAGTTTCCGGGGGTTGGCCGCCATTGTCGCACAAGATGTAGTTTCTCTCTAAATATCCTTCTTGAAAATGGACTTGCAAATATCTGTGTTGTCTTGTCAAATCATAAAAGATGCAGACAAGGCGTGTTGGCTGACTTCTTAGTGGTTACTCCACAGCATGCTCATCAAAAACATCCCGCTGCTGGCATGTCTACATTAAAACGGGGCTACTGTGCATGCGCTTCACTACTGTGGCATGCTGGGTAATGGAATTCTTCTGTTACCTGGCTCATAACATCACTATATATATCTATATCTGCCATCTAGAAGGCCTTACTGACAACAACTCGGAATATGATTGGCTATCGCAATAATCTATCAACTGTATGTTCCTGTTCACTTACAGTGCACAAACGCCCGCATTGTTGAATCTGAAGGCTTCTGGCAGATTTGGTACAGCATGGCAACAAAAGCTAGCTGAATTCTGATTGGATAAAAACTCTATGAACTAAAAACAACAGCACCAATATGACATGAGGAGAATGTGAATACTTTTAGATATTTAGGGAAAGTAAATGAAAAAAATACTATTATCTTTAATTATGATCATGATTTCTGGTTATGTTAGGCCAGCAGAGAAAGCATTGCTGACCCTGACGGCACGCCACTGTTAAATAACCATTTAATATCACGTTTACCTTTTAGTGAAGACCCCTGTAGGCGAAGATGGCGATGAGGGGAGGGAAGAGCTTCACAGACTTTTGTCCCATCGTACTTTGCTGCAAGTTATTCAATAGTGTTCCTCACCTTCTTTTTCAAAGAGCTGTCTGGCACTCGGTGTACTAAATGGTGCGATGTGATACAGACAAAAATATATATATATCTGTCTGTGTACTAGAGTTGTACGGTATACCGGTACTAGTATAGTATCGCGGTACTAATGAATCAAGAATGGTACTATACTCTGAAAAGTACCGGATTGTAATTTATTTTTAACGGGCATGACAGCGTGTTGTCGTCACGTCGTGAAATTGCTGGTTTTACGAGCAGCGGAGCATGTTCGGCAGCGCACAATCACAGAGTACTGACAAGCAGACAAAGTGTGTAGACAGAAAAGGGAGAATGGACACATTCTGGCCTAAATACTAAAGATAAAGGGGAAGCTATGACACTAAAACACCCTCAGGAAGAGGTGCTTTAAGACGTGGCTAGCTAGCTAGCAGCAAACATCCCTCTGCAGTGTTTTAGCTACTTCTAAATCACTAATCCTCACCTCCATGGGAAATAAAGTGAGTTGTTTCACAAGTATCATCCCTGCAGGACGAGGAATAGTTAAACATGCTTCACTAGACACTGTAAGAGGATACAACAGCTCACCGGCGTCTCAATGTAAAAAAATGCCATAGGTGGATCTACACCTGACATCCACTGTAATGATACCAAGTACAAGAGCGTAAGGAGTCGATACTACTATGATTACATCAATATTTATTATCATGACATTTTTTTAAAATTAATATTATGTTCATAAACTCAGGAAATAATTCCCTGGACACATGAGAACTTAAATTATGACCAGAATCAGAATCAGCTTTATTGTCATCACGTAGGGTAACGAGATTGAGGCCATACCATACAGTACGATGTGTGCATGCAAGAAAACAATGTGTAAATATATAAAAAAAATATAGAAGTGCAAAGAAAGGTGTGGAAAAGAACAGTGTACACTCTATACTCTCTGTACAATGTACACTCTGTGCAAATTTTGACCCTATACACTCTGTACAAATGTGACTCCATACACTCTGTACAAATGTGACTCTATACACTCTGTACAAATGTGACTCTGTACAAATGTGACTGTATACACTCTGTACAAATGTAACTATACACTCTGTACAAATGTGACTGTATACACTCTGTACAAATGTGACTGTATACACTCTGTACAAATGTAACTATACACTCTGTACAAATGTAACCATACACTCTGTACAAATGTAACTATACACTCTGTACGAATGTGACTGTATACACTCTGTACAAATGTAACTATACACTCCGTAGAAATGTGACTGTATACACTCTGTACAAATGTGACTGTATACACTCTGTACAAATGTGACTCTATACACCCTGTACAAATGTGACTGTATAAACTCTGTACACATGTAACTATACACTGTACAAATGTGACTGTATACACTCTGTACAAATGTAACTATACACTCTGTACAAATGTGACAGTATACACTCTGTACAACTGTGACTGTATACACTCTGTACAAATGTAACTATACACTCTGTACAAATGTGACAGTATACACTCTGTACAACTGTGACTGTATACACTCTGTACAAATGTAACTATACGCTCTGTACAAATGTGACTCTCTACACTCTGTACAAATATAACTATACACTCTGTACAAATGTGACTCTATACACTCTGTACAAATGTGACTGTATACACTCTGTACAAATGTAACTATACACTCTGTACAAATGTGACTGTATACACTCTGTACAAATGTGACTGTATACACTCTGTACAAATGTGACTCTATACACTCTGTACAAATGTGACTGTATACACTCTGTACAAATGTGACTCTATACACCCTGTACAAATGTGACTGTATACACTCTGTACAAATGTAACTATACACTCTGTACAAATGTAACTATACACTCTGTACAAATGTGACTCTATACACTCTGTACAAATGTAACTATAGACTCGGTACAAATGTGACTCTATACACTCTGTACAAATGTGACTGTATACACTCTGTACAAATGTGACTGTATACACTGTACAGATGTGACTCTATACACTCTGTACAAATGTAACTATACACTCTGTACAAATGTAACTATACACTCTGTACAAATGTGACTCTATACACTCTGTACAAATGTACACCAGTGTATGATCCTGTAACTACTTAGTATTTTTGTGGTGTCATCCAAAACTAATGTAAAGTATCAAACAACAGAAGAATAAGTGATTATTGCATTTTAACAGAAGTGTAGACAGAACATGTTAAAAGAGAAAGTAAGCAGATAACAGTAAATGAACAAGTAGGTTAATAATAAATTTTTACAGCTTGTCCTTTATAATTTTGACGAAATAATAGAATGGGGAATGACGCAATAAGTTACTGAATAGGTCAGCAGACTAATTAGAAGCTTTTGTTTGTTTACTTACTACTAAAAGACAACTTGTCCATTATGTTCACTTTTTTTTTAAGGACAAACTTGCAATACGAAACATATGTTTAACGTACCATAAGATTTTTTGTTAAAATAAAGCAGTATTTTTACTATTTTATTTAAGGAGAAATTTGCAATACGAAACATATGTTTAACGTACCGTAATACTTTTTGTTAAAGTAAAGCCAATAATGCCATTTTTTTGGTCCCCTTTTATTTAGAAAAGTATGGAAATACATTTTGGTACTGATACCAAAAGATGGATATCAGTCACTAGTTGCGTGGACGTGGTGTTTTCATTATAGGAAGCGCATTAACCTGTGGATAATGGGGGCAGGTTGACCCGAAAAGTGTGGTGTTCAAAAACTTATTCCACTGTGTATTTGTTTTAGGCCTGGGGTGCACATTGCGTCGATCGCGCGGGGTTATCACTCGATCGCCAGCCAGGCATTAAAAAAACAGACCTAAAAATTAGTGATCATCAATATTCACCAAGACGTCACTTTCGTGACTTAATTGACATTTACGGCACCCGAGGGTCTTGTGAGATGATGTTCGACAAGCTCATTATTAAGGAAAATTGACCGTCAGGAAGGCGAGAAACACTTAATTTCAACAGACTCTCGCAGTGTACCCGCCGTCAACACTCTAAAAAACGACTGCACAGTTCCTGTCTTCACAACAAAAGCGCTGCTTCATCCTGCCTGCACTAACAAAATATTAGTCTCAGAAAGCTGACGTGCCGAAGCTGGCAAGCTACGGAGTTGGCCGCCAATGTATTTCTTGTAAAGTGTATAAAAAGGAGTATGGAAGCTGGACAAATTAAATGCCCAAAACCAACCACTTTCATGTGGTATTGGACAGAAATAAGGAGTTTTTTTCTCCTCCATTCAGAAATGTGGACTTTATCATTACTACTGTCTGATTCCAAACAATCAGGTAATACACCAACTTATATTCTTGTCTTCACGAAAGAAAGGAATCTATATGTGTTAAACATGCTTGTATTATAATTTTAAACACCTTTAACTTGTTTAAAGAAACGTCTTTTTCATAAATAAATAAATATAAATTAAAAATATGAATGAGGTAGATCCCCTCGACTTGGTCAATTGAAAAGTAGCTCGCCTGCAGAAAAAGTGTGGCCACCCCTGTTTCAGGCAGTATTCACACTTCATATTTGTGGTACGGCTAACAAAGACAAGAGGCCGTTTGTTTGACTGGTATAGTTTTTTTTTGATCAAGCATGAACACGACCCAGGATTATTACAGGACTGGAACAAACAACAGAAAGATTGTATTTGGTCCGTCCATCAGTGGGCTCTATACTCCTTAGAAAGGCGAGCGCCAACAGATCAAAACAGTGCATATGATGTCACTAAATGCAATTGTAACCATAGCAACACTCAACAACAAGCTCATTTAAAAAAAATCATAAACAAATAACAGTTAAAAGTAAGCCCAGAGGAGCAAACAGTACAGTAATTAAACATACTTGGGCCTTTTCAACAAAGGGGTCAGTTTCTAATCACAGTTGGTTGATGTTTTTAGAAACGTTGTCTCTGTGCAGACTATCCTGTGGTACCTTTTTGACATTTTCATGCAATTTATACCTTTTTGTTACATCAAACGATCTGTCCTATAGAAAGGAAAGTGCTATGAGTGTATTTCAAGATGTTTGAAGGCAAACCAGTCGACACTTTCGAGACCCAGAGCAATGAACGCAGGTGTAACTGTAATGTACTCATTTGCAGAGTATCGTGGCAAGTGTGATTTCTGACACAAACTGGTATGCAGTCCTTCAGAGGGCCTTTGTTATTGTCGGAGCTATTTATCCTTCAGTTCACACTGACCTTAGCATGTTTTCATTCCAACAGGTCTTGGGAAGAACGCAGCAACTACTTGGCTCCACTTCCCTTCCATTCCCCTGAAAACTACAGCTGCAGGATTTGCAGAGGATAATTTAAACCAGCTTGTTTTCTGACCCTGCATCGGTGATCATGCCGGCGGACACAGACCAATCTATGCCGCGTTTTGAGAACCCTCCACCTCCTGAGGTCATGAATGCCAACAAGATAGGCCGAAAGACCAACCAGCTGCAGTTCATGCAGAATGTAGTGGTCAGGGGTGTGTGGAGGCACTATTTTGCCTGGCCTTTCTATCATCCTGTCGATGCTGTGGCTCTTCAACTACCAGTGAGTACCAACTGTGTGTAGTGAGAAGTAAAGGTTGTGTTGCGTTGTGCTGTCAATTTAATTTTTGGAGTTGACCAATTAGCTTTTTTTTGCACTAAGTGGACTTAAAATGCCAGTTTAGAACGGCAACTTATTTCTCTCCAATGGATCTGTTTTCCCTTATCTATTGGAATTAAATAGCAAGGAATGTTAAACCAGGGAAGTTGTAGTAATCTAACGTTACTAGGGATGGGTACCAAGTTCGTTACTTTTATAGGTACCGACAAAAATCTGTATTACTGATTGACCTAAAATCGAAAGGTGACATATTTTGAGACATTTGCTGCACATTCACACTCAAAATGGATTTCACACTATGATTAATTGATTGATTTGAAAAAATGCTAAGTTATTTTGATAACCCAATTTATGAGCTGCGAGCTTTGGGTTAAATTTTGGAGTTATTTGTATGAAGAGCAATCCATTATTTGAGTTATAAGGGTATTATATTTACTCGATTCCAAATTATGAACCATTGGGTTGTTTTTCAATGAATAACGCATTTTTGGGTAAAAACCTTTTGTTATTAAAAAGTAACTTTTCTTGAAGGGAATTTTATTAAGGATTAATCTCATTAACATTATTTACAATCACACATCTTATGTACACAAACATATTTGAGCATGCTGTATAGGACTACTATGACCATACACAGCAATTGTTGTAAAAAAATAAATGTCACTGATATCTTGCTTTTGAGTATATTTTAATGGAATAAAAATAATTTTGATCAGTAGTTGGGAAGGAGTTGGACAAACCAGCAGTAAAATTTCTAATTTTTAACCAACTATTGTGTTTAGGAGTGCTAAATTGCTGCGCAACCCAATTGTTGGGTTGGGAATAACTCAACATTGTAGTGTGCATAACTCAGTTGGGTTATGATTCAACCAACATTAAGTTAGAATAACTAAATTTTGGGTTAAATAATTTAACGCTGAAGTTGGGTTGAAAAGATTAACCCAAAATGTTGGTTAAAATAACTCAAATAAGAGGCATGTCCTTTTTTGAACCAGCAATTAGGTTAAAATTGGGTTATTTTTTAACCCAAAATTTTTTAGTGTAAACGTCATGTCTGGTTGCAGACTCTGCACCGGCTCAAGCTCTTAATTTTTTAAAGACGTATTTATTTTTTATCTCAAGCACTTAAAACGAGCGGTCACACACTCAGATTAAGCCGGACTGCCTTTTGGTAATGTTACAATTCCCCATGACAACAAAGCAAGAAGAAGTCGTTCAAAAAGTACAGTAAAGCGCCAGTTTTCAAAATCGGCCAGCTTGACGCTAATTTACATGGCATTTTCTATGTGACCGATTAGCATTAGCAATTTTACATGTTGATTTCAACACCTCCAAATTTGGTGAGCAAAAATACAACTAAGGTGCACGTTATAATCAGATAGCTTGTGCGTAATAAATACAAGACTTACAGTTTAACCACTTTTTAGGACTCCACATAAAAAGCCTGGCACTTTTAACTTGATGGCAAAAACTACTACTTGACTAAGTTTACTATATAATAGGGATGCACCGATTAATCGGTAACCGAATATGGCAAAAAAAGCCACATTCGGCCTTCGGTGGAATGAGTTAAAAACAAGGCCGAATCGTGGCGTGTGACGCAATTTTTTGACGCGTTGACGCAATCAACCAACGTGCAGTGACGTGGTGACGTTGGGATATGTTGTGTACCTGTATAAGTGTATGAGGTTACAAGCACACACTTAATGAGATTTAGTGGGGCCTCTGTTTACATTATTAGCCTGTTGTGTAGGCTGCCTGTATAAGTGTAAGAGGTTACAAGCACACACTTAATTGAGATTTACTTAAGCCTTCTGTTTACATTATTAGCATATCTACTGTGGCTAAGCAGACTTTTGCTAAAAGGACAATAATTCATTTGTTGTGGGTTTATTCACTTTAATGCACTTCATTTTTTTTTGGAATGCATATTACAAATGAAAAATGTGCTTTTTTTGAAAAGCAAAGACTACTGGAATATTAAAAAAGGTCGATATTCAATAAAAAAATACTTTATTTGAAAAACATGTGTAAATATTTATTCTAGGCTATTTATGCAATATTAAAAAAATTGTGAAAAACTGCATTCATTATTTGGTATTCGGCCTTCGGCCAAGCGTTTAAATTTTATTCGGCTTTGGCTTTGGCCACAAATTTTCATTTTGGTGCATCCCTACTATATAATAAAGCGCAGTGAGACACATTTGAACACAGATAGAAAAAAAGTACCACAAATGTGTACCATTGAGTACCATTATTGATTCCTAGATAGGGGTAACCGGTATCGTATCAATTCTAATGTGAAAGGTACCCAAACTAAATGTTACTGTTATCTACCAATGTATTGAAATCAAAGAATAACACAATATCAATTTAAAACACATAAAAGGAATATTAACACACCATCAGTGAATTGATGTTGTAGTATTTTTTGGAACCTCTTTCATACACAATACATTGAAATCAACCTTTGGATGTTTACAGTTGTTAAAGAATGACTTTGATTTCCACTAATAATTTTGCTGCTGTGTAACCCCGAAGAACATTGTTGATATAACATGGGCATTCTTTCTATGGATTAGGATTATCACACCGTGATAACCAACCCTATGGATTTGGGGACCATCAAGCAACGGCTGGAGAACAACTACTATTGGAGTGCAAGTGAATGTTTGCAAGACTTCAACACCATGTTCACCAACTGCTACGTCTACAACAAGGTATGACACGTGCAGGCCGATATGGATGGCTGCTGGTCGATATCCCCTGACCACGTCCACTCCTCTAGCCCACAGATGATATCGTGCTGATGGCGCTGGCGGTGGAGAAGGTTTACTTGCAAAAAGTCGCGCAGATGCCTCAGAAAGAAGTGGAGCTGTTACCTAATGCAGCCAAAGGAAAACGCAAAAGTAGAATTTCAGGTAACAAAGCGTTGCTGAGAAACTACTTGACTGGGCCGGTAAAAACAAACTAATTACGTAATCGTGAAAAATATAGACAATTGTCAAGCAAACATGGTGCTGTTCGTGTTATATTTTTTGAAATGAAAAATGTTACTGTGAGGAAGTTGCAAATAGTACCTTTAAAGGCCTACTGAAAGCCACTACTACTGACTATGCAGTCTGATAGTTTATATATCAATGATGAAATATTAACATCTCAACACATGCCAATACGGCCTTTTTAGTTTACTAAATTGCAATTTTAAATTTTCCGCGAAGTGTCCTGTTGAAAACGTCGCGGAATGCTGATGTGTACGCGTGACGTCACGGACTGTGAGGAAATATTAGCGCTGCGCACACACAGAGCTAAAAGTCGTCTGCTTTAACCGTATAATTAGACAGTATTTTGGACATCTGTGTTGCTGAATCTTTTGTAATTTGTTCAATTAATAATGGAGAATTCAAAGTAGAAAGATGGAGTTGGGAAGCTTTAGCCTTTAGCCACACAAACACACGGTGATTCCTTGTTTAAAATTCCCGGAGGTGAAACTTTACTATGGATCAGAGCAGTCAAGCAAACATGGTTCTCGGCCAAATGTCGACCAGCAGTTTTTGGTGAGAAAATTGTGGTAAAAAGTCGCCACTTACTGGAGATCAGCTGAGCTTGTGCCGTCTGTACAGCTGCCGTCGACTTCCATCAGACACTGGCTTCAAGACACCTGTGGATACACCCTTCCGACTATCAGGTACTATTAAACTCACTAAAACACTAGCAACACAATAGAAAGATAAGGGATTTCCCAGAATTATCCTAGTAAATGTGTCTAAAAACATTGAATCCGTCCTAATGCAATCGCGTTTTTTATTTTAACTTGAATTTTTTTTTTTTTTTTCCTAGTCCGTCGCTATCAACATCCTCAAACACAAATCTTTCATCCTCGCTCAAATTAATGGGGAAATTGTCGTTTTCTCGGTGCGAATAGCTTTTTGTTGGGGGCTCCCATTAAAAATAATGTGAGGATGTGAGGAGCCATCAACATGTGACGTCATCGTCTGCGACTTCCGGAACAGGCGAGGCTTTTCTGTTAGCGACCAAAAGTAGCAAACTTTATCGTCGATTTTCTCTGCTAAATCCTTTCAGCAAAAATATGGCAATAACGCAAAATGATCAAGTATGACCCAGAGAATGTACCTGCTATCCTCGTTTAAATAAGAAAATCTCATTTCAGTAGGCCTTTAACTTCTCTTTACTCTCACTAGCTTTTTGAACTGCTGCTCTCGGGCAGGAAATACAGGACAATAAAATGCCGGACTAACAGATTGAAGAACATTTTTTACCCGAGAACAATAGTGTCACTGAACACAAGACAAGAATGAATGTGAGCTGTGTGCTGGGTATTTTCATGTATTTTCATCTATGTTCTTATGTCTTTATGTGTTATTACGAATTTGCACTAAATTAGTTTTGTGTACAATTTCGTTGTACAATGACAATAAACACATTCTATTCTATTCTTTAGTATTCATGAGGGACTGCAGATGCAGATTTTCCTATGCCAGGATACAAAGTATTAATTGGATCAGCCAATAAAGTCCGAAGTGCTCAGTAAAGATGTAAGATGTTTACAAATTTGTGGCTGAAACCTTGTGTACAGCACAGTGATGTTGCGTGGGTTGCCAGCGCCTCCACACCAGCATTGAGCCTTTTTTACCCTGTAGGGCAGACCCGGAAAAATTAAGGCCCGTTGATCTTTTAAATCTGGCCCGCCGGGATTCCCAAATAATTTTTTTAGATCTTTAAAAAAGTTTGAAGCTGTAGCTGCCATTATGATGTGCAGTGATGTTTTCAAATTACCGCAAATCTTGCACTGTATAAAGTATTTCAGTGGTTGAGATCTGGGCTTTTGCGTATTATACTAGTTAATATGGTCATCTAATTAGTTACTATGGTAATCTAAGTCACAGCAGCTCAGACCAGGCACCAAGCAGTGTGGGTGGGGAGCGTTTCCACAGAGTGTTTCCAGAGCGGCCAGCCTGAAATGCGGGTGTGAGGGACCGACGTGGAAAGAGATTTTTACAGCAAAGTTTTAAAGCTTAGTGGTATATCAGATTATAGGTGTTTTTTTTTTTTTTTTACCCTCTGTGTTTATATTTTGCTGTGTTTGTTGAATTTTTCGCTTGATTGTAAAATATGTCGATCGAGAGTGTGAGTGACGCCCACATGCACAATTAGCTTAAGAGCTAGCATAAAACTTTGTTATGGTAAAATCAGAGATGTTAGCATACTTCTACGATGGCGCCAAGTATCAAAATGCATGATTTTTAGGTTTAAACATTCAAATATAGCATAAAACATTAGCATGACGACATAGGACAGATTGGCTTACTTCAAAGATAGCGGCTAAATGCTAAAATGCACAATTTTGGGCTGTAAACATCAGCTGAACAGCTAGCATTAAACGTTAGCATGCTAATATCAGAGACGTTAGCATACTTCCAAGGTGGCGCCAATTATAAAAATCCATGATTTTTAAAGGCCTCCTGAAATGAGATTTTCTTATTTAAACGGGGATAGCAGGTCCATTCTATGTGTCATACTTGATCATTTTGCGATATTGCCATATTTTTGCTGAATGGATTTAGTAGAGAACAACCACGATAAAGTTCGCAACTTTTGGTCGCTAATAAAAAAGCCTTGCCTGTACCTGAAATAGCTGGTTGTAGGGCTCCTCACATCTAAACATTCTTTATAATCATAGTCACCAGCAGCAAGTGCAATTAGGACAGAGAAAGCGACGAGTTCCCCATTAATTTGAGCGAGGATGAACGAATTGTGGATGATGAAAGTTAGAGTGAAGCACTAAAAAAAAAAGAAAAGGCGGCGGCTCCAGGTGACGGCAGTGTGAGCGATACAGATGTTATTAGACACATTTACTAGGATAATTCTGGAAAATCCCTTATCTGCTTATTGTGTTAATAGTGTTTTAGTGAGATTATAAAGTCATACCTGAAAGTCGGAGGGCTGCGGTGAACGCCAGTGTCTGTCAGAGAAGCCAATGGAGGAGCCAAGATCACAGCAGCTTTTTTGACTGCTACAGGAGGAGGTCGCATAATCCACTCAAGTCTGCGGTAAGAGCCGACTTAATATCACAATTTTCCCATCCAATATGTCGATCGAGAGTGTGAGTGACGTCCACATGTTGTCAATATTCAGTGTTTTATCGGTCATAGTTAAGATTGTAAATCCCACATTCTGGGTGTCTTATTCAGTAAAAAAACCCCCGTAAAATTCCAGGTTTTGTATTAGTCTTCCTAAAAATCAGATACACCAGCCCCCAGACACATTTTCTCTCTAAATTTGGCCCTCTGAGTCCTAATAATGGCCCAGGCCTTTTTGTAGGGTCATTACATTTTGTTCAGCAATGCAAATGTGACCCAAACCAAGGTTTCACCTACATTTCTTTCAGATACAACCCCCGATGTGAAGTCATTTGTCACTCCCAAAGAGCAGTCCCAGCAGGCCAACACTGTATGTGTTCTCAATCCTGCATCATATATTGATGATTTCTAGATGGAATTTACTGAAATGACTCCGTCATTTATTTTCCTGTTAATGAAGAAGACGGGCCCGAAGAGGAAAATCGGCGCCGCCACTGACACAACCTGTCTGAACCAGTCGCCGGAAAGCAAGAGAAGACGCGACGTCTTCAACCGAGCTGACGCAAAGGAATTAGTGTCCCAAGTCGGCGAGGCGGACAAGCAGCGTAAACCGCTTAAGTACTGCCAGGACATCTTGAAGGAAATGTTCTTAAAGAAGCATTGGGGGTACGCATGGCCTTTCTACAAGCCTCTGGATGCTGAAGCTTTGGGGCTGCATGATTATCACAACATCATCAAATACCCCATGGATCTCAGTACTGTCAAGGTATTAATGGTCATGTGTGAATGTCTATCTGTGTTGGCCCTGCGATGAAGTGGTGGAAATAGGATGAATGGACTTTATTTTTGCTACTAAATAGTAGAGATGCACCGAAATGAAAATTTGTGGCCGAAGCCGAATAAAATCTAAACGCTTGGCCGAAGGCCGAATACCGAATAATGAATGCAGTTTTTCACAATTTTTTTTATATTGCATAAATAGCCTAGAATAAATATTTAGACATGTTTTTCAAAATAAAGTATTTTTTTTATTGAATATTGACATTTTTTAAATAATCCAGTAGCCTTTGCTTTTCAAAAAAAAGCACAAAGTTTTTCATTTATATTAGGCCTTCAAACAAAACATGCATTCCAAAAAAAAATAAAGTGCATTAAAGTGGATAAACCCACAACAAATGAATTGTCCTTTTGGCAAAAGTCTGATTAGCCACAGTAGATATGCTAATAATGTAAACAGAAGGCTCAAGTAAATCTCAATTAAGTGTGTGGTTGTAACCTCTTACACTTATACAGGTAGCCTACACAACAGGCTAATAATGTAAACAGAGGCCCCACTAAATCTCAATAAGTGTGTGCTTGTAACCTCATACACTTATACAGGTAGCCTACACAACAGGCTAATAATGTAAACAGAGGCCCCACTAAATCTCAATAAGTGTGCGCTTGTAACCTCATACACTTATACAGGTACACAACATATCCCAACGTCACCGCATGTTCGTTGATTGCGTCACCGCGTCCAAAAATTGCGTCACACGCCACTATTCGGCCTTGTTTTTAACTCATTCCACCGAAGGCCGATTGTGGCTTTTTTTGCCATATTCGACCGAATATATTCGGTTACCGATTAATCGGTGCATCCCTACTAAATAGTAACATGCATTCCGCTAAAGGACGCTCCCTTTGACTTGTTGCGTTTTGTAGACAAAAATGGAGAAAGGGGAGTACCAAGATGTGCAAAGTTTCGCCGCAGACGTCAGGTTAATTTTCTCCAACTGCTACAAATACAACCACCCGGGCCACAGTGTCGTCGCCCTGGCCAAGAAACTTCAGGTGTGTTCGGGGGAAGAAGGTAATGGAGCAGCTGAACATGCAAGTATTTCAACTTGTGGGATTGTATCCATTTTTATTTCCTCAAGGGTTTGTTTGAGAGGTTGTTTGCAAAGGTTCCAGACCAGCCTGTGACTTCAACGGTGGGCTCCGGCCGGGCTACTGGTGGCCTGAGTGCCATTTTGGACAAACGTGATCAAAAAGACCTCCGACTTGTAGAGTTGCCAAAACAGGTGGGCATATGATATAGTCAAGCAAAGTCTATTTACTTCTACAATCAGATGTACAGTACAGGACAAAAGTTTGAACACACCTTCTCATTCAATGGCTTTTCTGTATTTTCATGACTATTTACATTGTAGATTGTCACTGAAGGCATCAAAACTACGCTACTTAACAAAAAAAAAGGGAATACCTGAAAATATGTTTTATATTCTAGTTTCTTCAAAATAGGCACCTTTTGCTGTGATTACTGCTTTGCACACTCTTGGCATTTTCTCGATGAACTTCAAGCACACCTGTGAAGTGAAAACCATTTCAGGTGACTACTTCTTGAAGCTCATGGAGAGATTGCCAAGAGTGTGCAAACCCTTGATGCTGAGTGTCAAGCAGGGAGTTAATGAGTCCCATTTTTATAGTCTTTAGTATGACTCGGCCGGGGTTTGAATTCACAACCTACCGATCTCAGAGCGGACACTATAACAACTAGGCCACTGAATATATATATATATATATATATATATATATATATATATATATATATATATATATATATATATATATATATATATGTATGTGTGTATAAGTATATATTTATATATGTACATATATATGTATATATGCATATATATATGTATATATGTGTATATATATATGTTTATGTATGTGTATAAATCTATATATTTATGTACTTATGTTTATATATGTATATAAACATGTATATGTATATATATATATGTTTATGTATGTGTATACATCTATATATATGTACTTATGTTTATATATGTATATAAACATGTATATGTATATATATGTATGTATATATACATATATATGTATATATGTATTTATATATATAAATGTGTGTATATAGGTATTTATATAAATATATATGTATATATATATGTGTGTGTGTGTGTATATATATATATATATATATATATGTATGTATGTGTGTGTGTGTTTACATGTATGTATATATGTGTGTGTGTGTGTATATATATATATATATATATATATATATATATACAATGGGGCAAAAAAGTATTTAGTCAGCCACCGATTGTGCAAGTTCTCCCAGAGATAGAATGTGAAAAAAAAATCCAGGAATTCACATTGTATACATTTTAAAGAATTTATTTGTAAATTATGGTGGAAAATAAGTATTTGGTCAACCATTCAAAGCTCTCACTGATGGAAGGAGGTTTTGGCTCAAAATCTCACGATACATGTCCCCATTAATTTTTTTCCTCAACACGGATCAATCGTCCTGTCCCCTTAGCAGAAAAACAGCCCCAAAGCATGATGTTTCCACCCCCATGCTTCACAGTAGGTCTGGTGTTCTTGGGATGCAACTCAGTATTCTTCTTCCTCCAAACACGACGAGTTGAGTTTATACCAAAAAGTTCTATTTTGGTTTCATCTGACCACATGACATTCTCCCAATCCTCTGCTGTATCATCCATGTATCCATTTTGGTATAAACTCAACTCGTGTTTGGAGGAAGAAGAATACTGAGTTGCATCCCAAGAACACCATACCTACTGTGAAGCATGGGGGTGGAAACATCATGCTTTGGGGCGGTTTTTCTGCTATGGGGACAAGACGATTGATCCGTGTTAAGGAAAGAATGAATGGGGCCATGTATCGTGAGATTTTGAGCCAAAACCTCCTTCCATCAGTGAGAGCTTTGAATGGTTGACCAAATACTTATTTTCCACCATAATTTACAAATAAATTCTTTAAAATTCCTACAATGTGAATTCCTGGATATTTTTGATCACATTCTGTCTCTCACAGTTGAAGTGTACCTATGATGAAAATTACAGACCTCCGTCATCATTTTAAGTGGGAGAACTTGCACAATCTGTGGCTGACTAAATACTTTTTTGCCCCACTGTATATGCCTCGAAAGAAAATAATGTTTGCCTTGGTGCCCTAAAATATGAGCCGTCCTTAATGGCAATACTTGCCTTGAACTTTAAAAAGTTAAAATTTGAGGCCTGCAGTTATTTCCATATAGACCTATAGCGAGTTAGACCAAATGTTACGGGATTCTCCAGCTAATAACGGGGATGCCTCTGACTCAAATTTTTGCTTGCAACTTAAAGCCTAACAATTATCTGAGAGACAGCTCTTATCCCGAAACACTCTTAAGTTGAGGTACCACTGTAATGCCATTAAAAATGCCACAATAGTCGTTTTAGCTGTTATTTACCATCGCACTGTGATCATAAAGTATATCCACTGGCCACTAAAACATTTTAGTGAGCAGTTTTAAGTTGTTTTTATTATCACAATTCCACTTGTATTTGACACGTTACTGAATATTGAGAGGTATCTTCAATATTTTCACTATTTGATCTCCTTTATTGTATTGAATGTCATTGAGTGTACATAGCAACATGTTAACATTACTTTTGTAGCTTTCCACTCAAACAAAAAATCAGATGTGTTTACACTTGTTCACCAGCAGATCACAACATTCTCCGAAGCGCCTCCAAATAATCCGATGACGAAAAATCTGACCGAAATGAAAGAAGAAAGTCGGATAAGCAGAGGGAGCAGCGAAAGCAGTCAGACTGTCAGCTTTAGGTATGACGACCACTTTGTTTTTTTCCGGGGGAAAATGATCAAGGTATTGTCCAAACTCTTCATTTCCAGTCATCCAAGGAACGTCTGTGACGAAGAAGCCCTGCAGATGACGTACGACGAGAAGCACCAACTTAGCCTCGACATCAACCGACTGTCCGGCGTAAAACTCGGCCATGTGGTGCGCATCATCCAGTCACGAGAGCCATCGATGTGCGACGCCGACCAAGACGAGCTGGAGATCGACTTTGAGATAATGAAGCCATCGACTCTACGTAAACTGCAACGATACGTCCGGTCTTGTCTGTGCAAGAAGTACAAGAGATTTCAAAGTAAGTTGTAAAATAATCATTGAGCTTTAAAAAATGGTTTTCACCACTATCTGTTGCACCTAATCCTCTTTTTTCATTCAACCCAGAGAAGATGAGTCAAGTTGGGTCTCATCGGATAGAAAGCAGCACCTCGGACTCAGTCAGTAGTTCTGAAGACTCCATTTCAGACAACAGTGACTCATGTTAGGTATTTGTTCCTCACTCTCTAAATGATAAAGACGTATGTTCGGTGTATTTTGCTCTTTTGTTGAATATTAAGAAGTATTTTCTTGAATTCAATAGTCTTTCTCACCTTATCTCCTACTGGCACTCGCAACTTTCTTGACCTCACGTGACTTATTTTGGAGTCTTGCACAATAATAAAAATGCAAACCGAGTAAACGACATTTGGAATTCTTCGTTTGGGCACTGGATTCATGAGTAAATGGACTAATGGCGCCACATGGCAGAAGCCATTTCAGTCAAAGAAAGCTCCCATGTTTTACAAAAATTGTGTTTTTGGAGTCACTTTCAGCATTTCTCCGCCTCCAAGCAAGACTGTCTTCTAAGGTAAGGATACTCAACTGCCGGCCCAAGTTCTAACATTTTTGCTGCAAATTCCAAAAAAGAGTGTTCATTTTGTAGAGCAGGGGTCGGCAACCCGCGTCTCTTTAGCAATTCTGATGCGGCTCAGCTGCACAATCGCCGACCCCCCAGATTGTTGCGGGGAGATTCCGGAATTCAATGCCTCTCCCGGACATCACCCGGAGTCAAAGTTCTCCAATTTTCACTCGGACTACAATATTAAGGGCGTGCCGTGATGATATTACTCTTAACGTCCCCTTGAGCGTCATAGCGCCCGCCATTCAAGGAATGCTATTTGCGTCCTCTTGAACGTCATCACGCCCGCCATTCACGGAATGCTATTTGCGTGCCGACCGGACACATGCATTTCGCTGCTTCCATCGGCACATGTATGAGATTGCAAGGCATACTGGGTGACAGAGTACACTGACAGTTGTGATATAAACAACTTTAACACTCCTACTGATGTGCGCCACATTGTGAACCCACACAAAAGAAGAATGACAAACACATTTCGGGAGAAAATCCTCACAGTGACACAACATAAACGCAACACAACAAATACCCAGAATCCTTTGCATCCATGACAATTCCTGACTATGTTATACACCCCGCGAGCGTCGGTGCCGCTGTATAACACCGCATTCACAGCTAATACTCATACTTGCCAAACCTCCTAATTTTCCCGATAGACTCCCGAAGTTCAGTGCCCCTACCGAAAATCTCCCGGGGCAACCATTCTCCCGAATTTCCACCGATTTCCACCTGGACAACTATATTGGGGGCGTGCATTTAAGGCACTGCCTTTAGCGTTCTCTACAACCTGTCGTCACGTCCGCTTTTCCTCCATACTAACAGCGTGTCACATAATATTTGTGGCTTTTACACTCACACACACACACAAGTGAATGCAAGGCATACTTGGTCAACAGCTATACAGGTCACACTGAGGGTGGCCGTATAAACAACTTTAGCACTGTTACAAATATGCGCCACACTGTGAACCCACACCAAACAAGAATGACAAACACATTTCGGGTGAACATCCGCACCGTAACACAACAGAACAAATACCCAGAACCCCTTGCAGCGGTAACTCTTCCGGGAAACTTCCAGCAAACTGACCAATAATTAACGTTTTATTCGTGCATTTTCTCTTGCTGCGTCAAAGCTTGAATGTTTGGTTCATTCATTATTGTTATTTTATTTTCAAATGTATTATTAGCCTGTGGAAAAAAAATGATATTTACCTCAGAAGATTGCAAACAGAAAAAAAGGCATACAATTTTTAGTTAATGCCATTGATATTTTTTTAATTATTATTATTAGTATTTGAAACTGGATTTTGCATGTCACTAAAGTTATATAAGCCTCGCTTGTTCAATTTTTAATGCTAAACTTGTTTGGGTCCCTGTTAAAAGGTTAATTTGTTCAACCTTGGCCCGCGGCTTTGTTCCGTTTAAAATTTTGGCCCACTCTGTATTTGAGTTTGACACCCCTGACATAGAGAAACATGTTCGCTTGACCGCTCTGTGTTAAAGCTTCACAACAAACAAAGAAACACCAGCTATGTTTCGGTGCAAAAGGCAGCTGCAATCCCCCGCTTTCCACCAACAGCCTTCTTCTTTGACGTCTCCATTATTAATTGAACAAATTGCAAAATATTCAGCAACACAGATGTCCAAAATATTGTGTAATAATGCGATGAAAAGAGACGACTTTTAGCCGTAAGTGGTGCTGGGCTAAAATGTCCCCTCTAACAAATAACGTCACAAACACGTGTCGTCATTCCGCGACGTTTTTTAACAGGACACTTCGCCGGAAATTTAAAATTGCAATTTAGTAAACTAAACCGGCCGTATTGGCATGTGTTGCAATGTTAATATTTCATCATTGATGTATAAACTATCAGACTGCGTGGTGGCTAGTAGTGGCTTTCAGTAGACCTTTAACTTTAAACATAAACAATTTGCTAAAAAGCCAGCATAAAACGTCAGCATGTTAATATAAGAAATGTTAGCATACTTATAAGATCAATATAGCCCTTAATCACATGTGTCTCAAAGGGCTGCACAAGCCACAATGACATGAAGAAGGCTCCAAGTATCAAAATGTATCATTTTTCTGTATAAAACATTTGCATTTAGCTAAACAGCTAGCATAAAACATTAGCATGCTATTATCAGCGACGTTAGCATACTTCTAAGATGGCACCAAGTATCACAATTCATAATTATTATGTTTAAACATTCAAATCTAGCACAACACATGAGCATGTTGACATAGGACGGATTAGCGTACTTCTAAGATAGCGCTTAATATTAAAATGCACAATTTTTGGCTGTAAGCATAGAAAATTAGCTGAACAGGTAGCCTAACGTGTTAGCATGCTAATATCAGAGACGTTGGCATACTTCTAAGATGGCGCCAAGCATCAAAAACCATTATTTTTATGTTTAAACATTCAAGTCTAGCAAAAAAGCTGGCATAAAACAAAGTTAGCGTCCTTCTCCTTTAAAAACTGTGTAACTCAGACAAAATAAAGACGCCAAGTTCAAATGTCTACTGTAGAGGACGCCGGTTCTCCGGAATATACCCCCCCAAAAATTTTGCTTTCTGGAAATGTGGCCCCCAAAACGACTTAGTTGAATATCCCTGGTCTAAGACTTAGAAGAGAATAGAATAGTCAGTACTTTATTGATCCCTGGGGGAGATTCAGCACCACAGTTCGCTCACAATAGACTCTATAAACACCTAGGTATTTTGTTACATGTGAATAATATAAATACAGTCTATTATACAGCATTATTCTCATGTGAATAATATAAATACAGTCTATTATACAGCATTATTCACATGTGTATAACTTAATTACAGTCTATTATACAGCATTATTCACATGTAAATAACAAATACAGTCTATTACACAGCATTATTCATATGTGAATAATATAAATACAGTCTATTATACAGCATTATTCACATGTGAATAATAAAAATGCAGTCTAAAATACCGCATTATTCACATGTGAATAATATAAATAGTCTATTATACAGCCTTATTCACATGTGAATAATATAGTCCATTATACAGCATTATTCACATGTAAATAATATAGTGTATTATACAGCATTATTCACATGTATATAAGTAAACATTGATTGATTGACATGTAAATAATATAAATACAGTCTAATATACAGCATTATTCACATGTGAGTAACATAAATACAGTCTAATATACAGCATTATTCACACGTGAACCACATAAATACAGTCTATTATATAGCATTATTCACATGTGAATAATATAAATACAGTCTATTATACAGCATTATTCATATGTGAATAATAAAAATACAGTCTATTATACAGCATTATTCACGTCTGAATAATATAAATACATTCTATCACACATTATTATTCACATTTGAATAACATAAATATAGTCTATTATACAGTATTATTCACGTCTGAATAATATAAATACATTCTATTGTACGGCATTATTCACATGAGAATAATATAAGTACAGTCTATTATACAGCATTATTCACATGTGAATAATATAAATACAGTCTATTATACAGCATTATTCACATGTGAATAATATAAATACAGTCTATTATACAGCCTTATTCACATGTGAATAATATAACCCATTATACAGCATTATTCACATGTAAATAATATAGTGTATTATACAGCATTATTCACATGTATATAAGTAAACATTGATTGATTGACATGTAAATAATATAAATACAGTCTAATATACAGCATTATTCACATGTGAGTAACATAAATACAGTCTAATATACAGCATTATTCACACGTGAACCACATAAATACAGTCTATTATATAGCATTATTCACATGTGAATAATAAAAATACAGTCTATTATACAGCATTATTCACGTCTGAATAATATAAATACATTCTATCACACATTATTATTCACATTTGAATAACATAAATATAGTATATTATACAGTATTATTCACGTCTGAATAATATAAATACATTCTATTGTACGGCATTATTCACATGAGAATAATATAAGTACAGTCTATTATACAGCATTATTCACATGTGAATAATATAAATACAGTCTATTATACAGCATTATTCACATGTGAATAATATAAATACAGTCTATTATACAGCATTATTCATATGTGAATAATAAAAATACAGTCTATTATACAGCATTATTCACGTCTGAATAATATAAATACATTCTATCACACATTATTATTCACATTTGAATAACATAAATATAGTCTATTATACAGTATTATTCCCGTCTGAATAATATAAATACATTCTATTGTACGGCATTATTCACATGAGAATAATATAAGTACAGTCTATTATACAGCGTTATTCACATGTGAATAATATAAATACAGTCTATTATACAGCATTATTCACATATGAATAATATAAATACAGTCTATTATACAGCCTTATTCACATGTGAATAATATAATCCATTATACAGCATTATTCACATGTAAATAATATAGTGTATTATACAGCATTATTCACATGTATATAAGTAAACATTGATTGATTGACATGTAAATAATATAAATACAGTCTAATATACAGCATTATTCACATGTGAGTAACATAAATACAGTCTAATATACAGCATTATTCACACGTGAACCACATAAATACAGTCTATTATATAGCATTATTCACATGTGAATAATAAAAATACAGTCTATTATACAGCATTATTCACGTCTGAATAATATAAATACATTCTATCACACATTATTATTCACATTTGAATAACATAAATATAGTATATTATACAGTATTATTCACGTCTGAATAATATAAATACATTCTATTGTACGGCATTATTCACATGAGAATAATATAAGTACAGTCTATTATACAGCATTATTCACATGTGAATAATATAAATACAGTCTATTATACAGCATTATTCACATGTGTATAACATAATTACAGTCTATTATACAGTATTGTTCACATGTGAGTAGTTTAGATACAGTATTATACAGCAATATTCACGTGAGTAATATAAATACAGTCTATACAGCATTATTCACATGTAAATAACAAATTCAGTCTATTATACAGCATTAGTAATATGTGAATAATATAAAACAGTCTATTATACAGCATTATTCTAATGTGAATAATATAAATGGTCTATTATACAGCATTATTCACAGGTGAATAATAAAAATGCAGTCTAAAATACAGCATTATTCACATGTGAATGATATAAATACAGTCTATTATACAGCCTTATTCACATGTGAATAATATAATCTACTATACAGCATTATTCACATGTGAATAATATAGTCTACTATACAGCATTATTCACATGTACATAATATAGTGTATAATACAGCATTATTCACATGTATAGAAGTAAACATTGATTGATTGATTGAGTGATTGACATGTAAATAATATAAATACAGTCTAATATACAGCATTATTCACATGTGAATAACAAATACAGTCTATTATACAGCATTATTCACATGTGAATAATATAAATACAGTCTATTATACAGCATTATTCACATGTGAATAATATAAATACAGTCTATTATACAGCATTATTCACATGTGAATAATACAGTCTATTATACAGCATTATTCACATGTGAATAATAAAAATACAGTCTAATAAACAGCATTATTCACATGTGAATAATATAAATACAGTCTATTATACAGCCTTATTCACATGTGAATAATATAGTCCATTATACAGCATTATTCACATGTAAATAATACAGTGTATTATACAGCATTATTCACATGTAAATAAGTAAACATTGATTGATTGATTGAGTGATTGACATGTATATAACATAAATACAGTCTAATATACAGCATTATTCACACGTGAACAACATAAATACAGTCTATTGTATAGCATTATTCACATGTGAATAATATTTACAGTCTATTATACAGCATTATTCATATGTGAATAATATAAATGGTCTATTATACAGCATTATTCACGTGTGAATAATACAGTCTATTATACAGCATTATTCACATGTGAATAATATAAATGGTCTATTATACAGCATTATTCACATGTGAATAATAAAAATACAGTCTAATATACAGCATTATTCACATGTGAATATAAATACAGTCGATTATACAGCCTTATTCACATGTGAATAATATAGTCTATTATACAGCATTATTCACATGTGAATAATATAGTGTATTATACACCATTATTCACATGTATATAAGTAAACATTGATTGATTGATTGATTGACATGTAAATAATATAAATACAGTCTAATATACAGCATTATTTACATGTGAATAACAAAAATACAGTCTAATATACAGCATTATTCACACGTGAATAACATAAATAGTCTATTATGCAGCATTATTCACATGTGAATAATATAAATGGTCTATTATACAGCATTATTCACATGTAAATAATACAGTCTGTTGTACAGCCTTATTCACTTGTGAATAATATAGTCCATTATACAGCATTATTCACATGTAAATAATATAGTGTATTATACAGCATTATTCACATGTATATAAGTAAACATTGATTGAGTGATTGATTGACATGTAAATAATATAAATACAGTCTAATATACAGCATTATTCACATGTGAATAACAAAAATACAGACTAATATACAGTATTATTCACACGTGAACAACATAAATACAGTCTATTATATAGCATTATTCACATGTGAATAATATAAATACAGTCTATTATACAGCATTATTCACATGTGAATAATATAAATGGTCTATTATACAGCATTATTCACATGTGAATAATATAGTCTATTATACAGCCTTATTCACATGTAAATAATATAGTGTATTATACAGCATTATTCACATGTATATAAGTAAACATTGATTGATTGATTGATTGACATGTAAATAATATAAATACAATCTAATATACAGCATTATTCACATTCGAATAATACAGTCTATTATACAGCCTTATTCACATGTAAATAATATAGTGTATTATACAGCATTATTCAAATGTATATAAGTAAACATTGATTGATTGATTGATTGACATGTAAATAATATAAATACAATCTAATATACAGCATTATTCACATGTGAATAATACAGTCTATTATACAGCCTTATTCACATGTAAATAATATAGTGTATTATACAGCATTATTCACATGTATATAAGTAAACATTGATTGATTGATTGATTGACATGTAAATAATATAAATACAATATAATATACAGCATTATTCACATGTGAATAACAAAAATACAGTCTAATATACAGCATTATTCACACATGAACACTATAAATACAGTCTATTATACAGCATTATTATTCACATGTGAATAATATAAATGGTCTAATATACAGCATTATTCACATGTGAATAATATAGTCTGTTGTACAGCATTATTCACATGTGAATAACATAAATACATTTACAGTACATGTACAGTCAAAATAAACATGCATTATAAAGTCTGATGTCTGTCGGTATGAAGGACCAGTTTCCTAGTGTCTCCTGTTCTCTGCAGCTCAGCTGTAGTTCCTGAGTCTTCCAGAAAGTGGCAATCATGCACCCTCTCTTCTATGGATCCACTTTGTCAGTTTTTACCAGAAGCATTCCTGTTGGAATAGTCCATAGCCTATCCTGCATTTGTTTTACATCCACATCTCTGGTAGTATATTAGCATTTTCTACTTTTTATCAAATGTGTTGTAAATCAACTGTTGCCACAAAGGCATTCATCATTGACTCTTTCCAGGCCAGACTGTGTGACCTGCATCCCCTTCATGCAGCATGGACATTCCCACCTGCCGTAGCAGCCCCACTCCCCCAACACCCTGGCGGGCGTGATCGATCAGTGCCACAACTGCCGTGACAAGCTATCATTACTGGTACCTGTGGCCATCACTCTCACAACACAAATGCAATTCCAGAACAAGACCACAGTGGTGTAACCTCCCACTCTTCATTTGCTTTACGTTGCAAAGGAAGAGAAAATAAGTTCCCAAAACGTGGGTTCACAATGTCAATCTGAATCAAAGCGACGGGAGATGTGCACGCTTGCACTTTTGTTCTGCAAATCATACAGAGTATGCTAAGAAGGTTTTTTTTTTTTAGCAACATACTTTATGGTGCTTATTAATATGTTTTAGAACAATTACTCACATGGAGAAGAAAATGTGCTGAGCTCGAACTCTTGCAGAACCATTTGCATAAAGTCGAGTAAGAGAATATTTACGCCCTATAGATTTTTCTCACATTAGTCATATTGCAAAAGTTTGGACACACCTTCTCATTCGATACGTTTTCTTTATTTTCATGACTATTTACATTGTAGATTGTCACTGAAGGGCAATGGACTTCACAAAAAAAGGTGAAATAACTGAAAACAACTTTAAAGTAGCCACCCTTTGCTCTGATTACTGCTTTGCACACTCTTGGCTTTCTCTCGATGAGCTTCAAGTGCACATGTGAAGTGAAAATCATTTCAGGTCATACTTGGGGGGGGTAGCAGGGGGTGTATATTTTTTCAAGTACTTCATATATAAATATATATATATATAATATATACACATATATACCGTAGTTCCTTGAATTGCTGCCAGGGGGCTAATTAATTCAAAACTTCTTCTCACTCCTGCGCTTACCAAAGGCATGCGGTAAAAGTAAGCATGCGCTAATTATTTTAAAACCTTTTGTCACTCCGGCACTCACCAAAGGCATGCAGTAAAAATTTGAGTGTGACGTAAGCTTGGACCTTAAATCCTACTGAATAGCTCGTAATCTTCTTCCCTTTTATGCAATTTCAAATTACCGGTATTGAAATCAGCCTCCTCCATTTTGAAAATGATAACAGGGGAAGCGTCACTCGTAACGTCACGAGTTTGACCAGACGGTAATACTAAGCATGCGCTAATTATTTTGGGAAGCGAGTTTGACCCGGCAGTCATTTATCTACCTATTATTTTGTCCACATTATAAAGGACAAACTGTAAAAAAATTATCATTTAATCCACTTGTTCATTTACTGTTAATGTATGCTTATTTTCAGTTCTCACTCCTGCGCTTACCAAAGGCATGCGGTAAAAGTAAGCATGCGCTAATTATTTTAAAACCTTTTGTCACTCCGGCACTTACCAAAGGCATGCAGTAAAAATTGGAGTGTGACGTAAGCATGGACCTTAAATCCTACTGAATAGCTCTTAATCTTCTTCCCTTTTATGCAATTTCAAATTACCGGTATTGAAATCAGCCTCCTCCATTTTGAAAATGAAAACAGGGGAAGTGTCACGAGTTTGACGAGACGGTAATACTAAGCATGCGCTAATTATTTTGGGAAGCAAGTTTGACCCGGCAGTCATTTATCTACCTATTATTTTGTCCACATTATAAAGGACAAACTGTAAAAATTTATTATTTAATCCACTTGTTCATTTACTGTTAATGTATGCTTATTTTCAGTTTCAGCATCTACACTTCTGTTAAAATGTAATAATCACTTATTTTTCTGTTGATTGGATACTTTACGCTAGTTTTGGATGATTCCACACATATAGGTATCGATCCGATACTAAGTAGTTCCAGGATCATATATTGGTCATAATTTAAGTCCTCATGTGTCCAGGGACGTATGGTTATAAACATAATATGAAAAAGGATTTTGTTACGATAAAAAAAAGTAGTATCGCCTAGACATGCTCTTGTACTTGGTATCATTACAGTGGATGTCAGGTGTAGATCCACCCATGGCGTTTGCCGGTGAGCTATTGTATCCTCCTACATAGTGTAGTGAAACATGTTTAGTTAAAATGATACTTGTAAGAAACTCACTTTATTTGTCGCCATGGAGACGAGGATTGGACATTAGCCGCTAACTAGCTAGCCATGTCTGAAAGCACCTCTTCCTGAGGGCGTTTCAGTGTTATAACTAAACCTTTATCGTCAGTTTTAAGCCAAAATGCGTCCGTTCTCCCTTTTCTGTCTACACACTGTGTCTGCTTGTAAGTACTCTGTGATTATGTGCTGCCGAACATGCTCCTCTGCTCCTAAAACCAGCAATGTCATGACTTGACCAGGCGCTGTCATGCCTGTAAAAAATAAATAATATGGCGAACCGGTACTTTTCAGGGTATAGTACCGTTTTTGATTCATAGTAGGACCTGTTATATGTTTACACTGATTAGAGGAGTCTTCTGCTCCCTGACCTTCTCCTTACAAACTGTACTTAGTACCACATGGTGACCTATGAGAAGATTAGAAAGTGTTAATGACCACTGCAAGCAAGGCTCGACATGCCACTAACTCGCACATCATTTTTTTGCTTCTTTGTACGTGTCCTGCGTCCGGCATCAGCACGCCATTCAGTTAGGGCCCCACAAGACCGGAATAATACGCCATATTTTATCTCCAAAATGTCTTTGAAAGGTTACGTGATCTCATGGCTCCATCAGCCACTCCCAAGGAACATTTACACATTTTATTGCATTATGTACTCTGCATAAGTCATCGTCAGCTGCTCCCCTCTTCTCTCACATTTTCATCTGCACGTTTTGTTCCGCCTTATGGGGCTCTGGCTGCTTAGGTGGTGTTTTTGTCAGAACCAGTAAAAAGGTAAATGGAGGAAATATCCTTGGTCAGTAGGCCACTACATTCATCATTAAAGGGGAACATTATCACAATTTCAAAAGGGTTAAAAACAATAAAAATCAGTTCCCAGTGGCATGTTGTATTTTTTGAAGTTTTTGTCAAAATTTTACCGGTCTCCGAATATCCTTAAAAAAAGCTTTAAAGTGCTTGATTTTCGTTATTTGCGATGCTACTATCCATTTCCCTGTGACGTCACACAGTGCTGCCAATGTAAACAAATAATGGCGAATAGCACAGCAAGATATAGCGACATTAGCTCGGATTCAGACTCGGATTTCAGCGGCTTAAGCGATTCAACAGATTACACATGTATTGAAACAGATGGTTGGAATATGAAAGTATTGAAGAAGAAACTGAAGCTATTGACGCTATTCATAGCCATAGCATGGCCGAATAGCTGCGTTAGCATCGCCGGTAAAATGTGCGGACCAAACGATCAGGACTTTCGCATCTTGTGACACTGGAGCAACTTAAATCCTTCGATTGCTAAGTGTTTGTTTCGCATTAAATGTGGGTGGAAGGAAACGTAATATAGTTGCAAATGCATCTGCAGGTTATCCACACATCTCTGTGCCACGTCTGCTTTAGCACCGCCGGTAAATAGGATGTTAGCATCGATTAGCGTAGCATGTTAGCATCGATTAGCTGGCAGTCAACACCAACAAAACTCACCTTTGTGATTTCTGTGACTTTATCGTTGCAAATGCATCTGCAGGTTATCCATACATCTCTGTGCCATGTCTGCTTTAGCACCGCCGGTAAATAGCATGTTAGCGTCGATTAGCGTAGCATGTTAGCATCGATTAGCTGGCAGTCACGCCGCGACCAAATATGTCTGATTAGCACATAAGTCAACATCAACAAAACTCACCTTTGTGATTTTGTTGACTTTATCGTTGCAAATGCATCTGCAGGTTATCCATACATCTCTGTGCCATGTCTGTCATCGCCGGTAAAATGTGGAGACACTCCAGCACATTCAATGGGGGTCTGGCGGCAGACACTTTGGCATCTTCGGGCCAGTGGTGCAACTTGAATCCCTCCCTGTTAGTGTTGTTACACCCTCCGACAACACACCGACGAGGCATGATGTGTCCAAGGTTCCAAAAAAATAGTCAAAAAAACAGAAAATAACAGAGCTGAGACCTAATGTTTACAATGTGTTGAAAATGAAAATGGCGGCTGTATTACCTCGGCGACGTCACATTCTGACGTCATCGCAAAAAGAGCGATAAACAGAAAGGCGTTTAATTTGCCAAAATTCACCCATTTAGAGTTCGGAAACCATCAAGGTATATATTGACGCCTAAATAGGTCTGCTGATAATGTTCCCCTTTAAATGGCTAAAAATACAGTCGTGGTCAAACGTAAAGAACATAATGTCATGGCTGTCTTGAGTTTCCAATCATTTCTACAACTCTTTTTTTTTTTTTTGCTGATAGAGTGATTGGAGCACATACTTGTTGGTCACAAAAAACATTCATGAAGTTTGGTTCTTTTATGAATTTATTATGGCTCTACTGAAAATGTGAGGGTCAAAAGTATACATACAGCAATGTTAATATTTGCTTACATGTCCCTTGGCAAGTTTCACTGCAAAAAGGTACTTTTGGTAGCCATCCACAAGCTTCTGCTTGAATTTTTGACCACTCCTCTTGACAAAATTGGTGCAGTTCAGCTAAATTTGTTGTTTCTTCAGCATTGTCCACAACAGGGTTAGGGAACCTATGGCTCTAGAGCATGGGTGTCAAACTCTGGCCCGCCGTGTAATTTCACTTGGCCCTTGAGGCAATATCAAGTTAACATTAGAGATGGCCCGCCGCTGTAACACCGCATTCACCGCTAACACTCTTACTTGCCAACCCTCTCGATTTTCCCGGGAGACTCCCGAAGTTCAGTGCCCCTCCCGAATTTCATCCCGGACAACAATATATGGGGTGGGCTTTAAAGGCACTGCCTTTGGCGTTCTCTACAACCTGTCTCCACGTCCGCTTTTCCTCTATACAAACAGCGTGCCGGCCCAGTCACATAATATATGCGGCTTATACACACACACACACACAAGTGAATGCAAGGCATACTTGGTCAACAGCCATACAGGTCACACTGAGGGTGGCTGTATAAATAACTTTAACATAAATATGCGCCACACTGTGAACCCACACCAAACAAGAATGACACATTTCGGGAGAACATCCGCACCATAACACAACAGAACAAATACCCAGAACGCCTTGCAGCACTAACTCTTCCGGGACGCTACAATATACACCCACCGCTATCACCACTTCAACCCCACCGCCGAAAAGAGGCATTCAATTTTTATTTAAATTTTATTTGATATGCCATTGATATTTTTTAATTATTATTATTATTTGCAACTCGATTTTGTATGTCTTACTTTTTCAATATTCAATGCAAAACTTGTTTGGGTCCCTATTAAAAGGTTAATTTGTTCAACCTCGGCCCGCGGCTTTGTTCGGTTATAAATTTTGGCCCACTCTGTATTTGAGTTTGACACCCCTGCTCTAGAACCAGATGTGGCTCTTTTGATGACTGCATCTGGCTCTCAGATAAATCTTAGTTGACAATGCTTAACATGATAAATGAATAATAAATACACTGGTAATCACAGTGTTAAGAATAATGTTCAATTTATAAAACATTCTCATTCATCCATCGTTTTCTACCGCACCTGTTCAAGAAGTTGCATAAATGGGAAGAATAATTTAATTTATTATTGGTTAGCTTCAGAATAAACATATTAAAACGAATAAGATACCTATTATACTCTAAAAATGTTGGTCTTACTTAAAAATGCATGCATTTAGTTGTATTTAGTGTTAAAAAATATTATATGGCTCTCAGGGAAATACATTTTAAAAATATTTGGCTTTTATGGCCCTCTCAGCCACAAGTTTAAGTCAGGACTTTGGGAAGGCCATTCTAAAACCTTCATTCTAGCCTGATTTAGCCATTCCTTTACCACTTTTTGACGTGTGTTTGGGGTCATTGTCCTGTTGGAACACCCAACTGCACCCAGGATCCAACCTCCAGGCTTTTGATTTTAGGTTGCCCTGAATAATTTGGAGGTACTCATCCTTTTTAATTGTCCCATTTACTCTCTGTAAAACACCAGTTCCATTGGCAGCAAAACAAGCCCAGAACATAATACTACCACCACCAAGCTTGACAGTAGGAATGGTGTTCCTGGGATTAAAGGCCTTACCTTTTCTCCTCCAAACATATTAGTAGGTATTGTGGCCAAACAGCTCAATTTTTGTTTCATCTGACCACAGAACTTTCCTCCAGAAGGTCTTCAGTGGCCTAGTGGTTAGAGTGTCCAGTCTGAGATCGGTTGGTCGTGAGTTCAAACCCCGGCCGAGTCATACCAAAGACTATAAAAATGGGAGCATTACCTCCCTGCTTGACACTCAGCATCAAGGGTTGGAATTGGGGGTTAAATCACCAAAAAATGATTCCAGGGGGGCCACCACTGCTGCTCACTGCTCCCCTCACCTCCCAAGGCATGAATGAGGGTAAATGGGTCAAATGCAGAGACAATCATTGGTACTTTAACTTAATCTTTGTCCATGTGATGTCATATGAAACAAAAATGTAGTTGTTTGGCCACAAAAGGACTTCTAGCCACAGGCTAATTTGCAACCCTCGTCCCTGGTTAGGCTTTAAAAGAAAAGTTAAGAAAAGTGAAAAACACATACAAAAAGATTATGACTTGTATAAAATAAATATACATAAAAAAATAATTGGTCTCATTTGTCCGTACTACGCCCCGTTCTAGTGCCCACACTTCTGATTTTCCTCAAGTCAGTTTTGTGGAGAAAAAGGTTAATGTCCGACTGTGACTTTAACTCCAGTGGTAAAGAGTTCCACAGATGTGAGGCCTGGACTGTTAGCGCAGACTGACCCAGAGTCGTCCGACACCTTTTCACTCACTCTGAATTCATTGCGGTTTTTCTAGATATTATCGGACATCTCGAGTGAGAACCACTGCTAGCGGTTGAACTAGTTGGGAAGATACTGTCTTTTTTCCCCAGTATATTTCGATTAATATGCAACTTAAAATATGCAATTGCATGTAACACAAATGTCAAACTCAAGGCCCCGGGGCCAGATCTGGCCCGCGACATCAATTTGGAAATAATAGTACCTTATCTTTTCTTAATACATGTATTACAAAAGTGTGCAATTACATGTATTTACACTTGAATCATCTCTAATAAAAAAAAACTAAATATTATATCATCATACATTTCGATACAATGTTTTTGTTCAAATAAAGATAAATATTTAAACATCTGCATGACTTATGATTTCAATCCAACAAATTATTCATGCAAAACTTTTACAGTAACATTGGTTTTACTGAAAATCCACTTTCCATATAGAGTAATAATACACTATAAAAACACAACAACCGTAGATTTTTTACCGTATAAAAAACTAGCATGATTTTTTTCCGGGGAAAAATAGTGGCACTCTTTTTTTTCCATTCCATTCAATTGAATTCCATTTAGGGCTGGGCGATATAGCCTTTTTTTTAATATCTCGATATTTTTAGGCCATGTTACGATACACGATACATATATCTCCATATTGTACCTTAACCTTGAATGAAGACTTGGTGCATATAATCACAGCAGTATGATGATTCTATGTGTCTACATTCAAACATTCTTCATACCGCATTAATATATGCTACTTTTAAACTTTCATGCAGAGAGGGAAATCACAACTAAGTCAATTTAGCAAAAATGTATTTATTAAACAGTTATTAAGCAGTGGCACAAACATTCATGTCATTTCCAAAACAGAAAATGCGAAATTGTCAGAGACATTTTAAAACAAGCTATGAGTGCACTTTTGTGCAAGATGTCACTAAGATGACATATCAAAACAACACTAAATTAAAGTGCACTTTTTATACAGAACGCCACTACAATAGTTTAAAACAAAAAAGTGCACTTTTGTGCATGATGTCACTAAGATGACATATCAAAACAACACTCAATTAAAGTGCACTTTTTGTACAGAACGCCACTGCAATAGTCTAAAACAAAAAAGTGCACTTTTGTGCATGATGTCACACAAGATATTTCAATAAGTGTCAAAATAAAATGAGCAGCATAATAGGAAATTAAATTGCTATGTGGTAGGTTACTGCGGACGTTCTCTCCTTATGTTGTTGACTATTTTTTTGTGTTGATGTGGAAATGGTTGCCTCGGCGTTTTGTTGGTGTGGCACCAAATGGAGATGTTGACATGCGTAGTAAGCACTCTTCATTCTCTAGCAGGTGACTTTTCAAAAGATGCTAGATATTAGCAGTATTGCTACTTTTTGTAGCAACGCTTCCGCCCCACACTTGGCAAATTACGGTTGTCTGTTCGACATATTCCCACCTGAAGCCAAACCACCGCTAAACGATGGACCCCTTGCTGTTTTTCTTGGGAATTAATTCTTCCTTCGTTTGTTACCAGATTCGCACCTTCTTTCTCTCGTATTACCACTCGCACCACAGCTAACGTGACCCATGCCGCTACCTCTCTGCTCCGCGAGGGTGTATACGTATGTGACGTATGTAAGAAGGTGCGCTTGCTGTCTTTGTGAAGGAGTGGGAAGAGCCTATAGTGTAATGCCCGCAGCTAAAAGCAACTGTGTGAGAAAGTATACTCCAATATCACCATATAGTCTTTTCCTATATCGCACAGAGACAAACCCGCGATATATCGAGTATTTCGATATGTCGCCCAGCCCTAATTCCATTTACCTATTTATTTTATATGCTGTAAAAAAATTATACTGCAAAAAATACGGTAAAATCGTAGGTGACCGAGCTGACAGATTTCAACAGTACAATCTAAAGATTTGGTTTTGTACAGTGTACATAGAAAGCATAATCAAATACATAGAGCAGGGGTGCCCAATACGTCGATCGCGATCGACTGGTCGATCTCGGAGGGTGTGTCAGTCGATCTCAAGCCATCCATCCATCCATCCATCATCCGAGGTCGGGTCGCGGGGGCAACAGCCTAAGCAGGGAAACCCAGACTTCCCTCTCCCCAGCCACTTCGTCGAGCTCTTCCCGGGGGATCCTGAGGCGTTCCCAGGCCAGCCGGGAGACATAGTCTTCCCAACGTGTCCTGGGTTTTCCCCGTGGCCTCCTACCAGTTGGACGTGCCCTAAACACCTCCCTAGGGAGGCGTTCGGGTGGCATCCTGACCAGATGCCCGAACCACCTCATCTGGCTCCTCTCGATGTGGAGGAGCAGCGGCTTTACTTTGAGTTCCTCCCGGATGGCAGAGCTTCTCACCCTATCTCTAAGGGAGAGACCCACCACACAGCGGAGGAAACTCATTTCGGCCGCTTGTACTCGTGATCTTATCCTTTCGGTCATGACCCAAAGCTCATGACCATAGGTGAGGATGGGAACGTAGATCGACCGGTAAATTGAGAGGTTTGCCTTCCGGCTCAGCTCCTTCTTCACCACAACGGATCGGTACAACGTCCGCATTACTGAAGATGCCACACCGATCCGCCTGTCGATCTCACGATCCACTCTTCCCTCACTCGTGAACAAGACTCCTAGGTATTTGAACTCCTCCACTTGGGGCAGGGTCTCCTCCCCAACCCGGAGATGGCATTCCACCCTTTTCCGGGCGAGAACCATGGACTCGGACTTGGAGGTGCTGATTCTCATTCCGGTCGCTTCACACTCGGCTGCGAACCGATCCAGTGAGAGCTGAAGATCCCGGTCAGATGAAGCCATCAGGACCACATCATCTGCAAAAAGCAGAGACCTAATCCTGCGGCTACCAAACCGGAACCCCTCAACGCCTTGACTGCGCCTAGAAATTCTGTCCATAAAAGTTATGAACAGAATCGGTGACAAAGGACAGCCTTGGCCGATCTCAAGCCAGGCATTAAAAAATAGACATAAAAATGAGCAATCATCAATCATACCAAGACTTCACTTTCGTCAGTTGTTTGACATTCTCGGCACCCGAGGATCTTGTGAGATGACGCTGGCTGCTGCGAGCTCATATTTAAGAAAAAAATCACTAACAGGGCGGACGCAGAGAAACACATTTTATTTCTAGAGACTCCGTACCTACTGTCAAAACTTTAAAGACCGACTGCACAGTTCCTGTCTTCACCATAAAAGACCTGTTTCATCCTGCCTGTGCTAACAAAATAAGAGTCTCAGAAAGCTAGCGTGCACAAGCTAGCAAGCTACGGAGTTTGATGCCAATGTATTTCTCCCCCGCCCTCAGCGACCGCTTTCTCACTTGCTTGCCCACCCGCACACTCACTGACGTCACTCACCTGCTGCCAGACATTAAAGGGCCACACACACACATGCTACTCTCATAACAAAGTGTTTAAAAACGAGTATGCAAGTTGGAACAATGAGATGCCAAATCCAACCACTTTCATGTGGTATTGGACAGAAAGGAGGACTTTTTTGTTCTTCCATTTGAAAATGCGGACGTTATCAGCACCGCTGTCTAATTCCAATCAATGCAAGTCATCAGAGTCAGGTAATACACCAACTTATATTCTTGTCTTCATGAAAGAAAGGAATCTTTGTGTGTTAAACATGCTTGTATTATCATTAAACACCATTAGCTTGTTAACAAAAATGTATTTTTCATAAATAAATATAAATTATAAATAGGAATGAGGTAGATCTCCTCGACTTGGTCAATTGAAAAGTAGCTCACCTGCAGAAAAAGTGTGAGCGCCCCTGACATAGACAATAATACACGTTTTATATATACACATTTATATTCATACTGTATATTATTCACTATTAAAAAAAAGCGTCCCTCAATGAAAACGAGTTTGACACGCCTCGCAAATAATGATCGAGTGATTTGTGTTGTGCTTAAACACATCATAGTGTAAGCCATATCCCAAACCCAACCCTAACTCTTTCTAATTGCCCGAGTCAGTACATTTATACGCACTTATAAAACCTTATTATTGCATCGAATCCGATTTATTTTCTGTTGTATTTCTTTTGTCCGCAATAAGAAACCCAACAATGACAGTGGAGTGAAAAGAACATCCACAAGACCCGAGGTCTGTGCCTTTAAGAGACATCCAAGTGAATATTAGATCATGGCAGTCGTGAATAAACGTTGGGTGCAGCTGAGAAAGAACTTACTTTGTGCGTAGACATTCCACAACCACTGCTCACTTTCTATAATCCCTGCATAACTCTGTGTGGAAGACACTGAATGGTCTGACCATGAATGAAACCCTGTCCCTGTCAAATGTGTCAGCTGGGCCCTCGTGACCTGAAGGAACCGAGCAGGTCTTTGGGTCACAATAAACGGCCGGGATCATTCAGAGGAAAGGCGATACCGGGGTAAAGCTTTGCATAGTCAACAGGATGGACCTCGTTTGTGGAAAAGGAAATAAAGGTGCTGCTTGGAATGTACGATCCCCGCTCAACATAACACTGCTCCGAGGCATAAGGACGGACGCGTACCATTGAGTCATTCTCCGACATGCCGCCGGGTTTGGTGTCTGCGGGTCAACGAGAAGGCAATGAAAAGTGCTAAATAATAAGGCCATTATAAGGTTTCAAGTCAGGCAATCCAAATCACAATACTCTATTATCTGGACCATAGGGCGCACCGAATTATAAGAAACAGTGCCGATGAGGTTTAATTTCATACAAAAGGTGCACCGGATCATAAGGCGCACTAAAGGGGTCATATTATGATCTTTTAATCTAAATTTAAAACACTTCCTTGTGGTCTACATAACATGTTCTGGTGGTTATTTGGTCAAAATGTTGCATAGATGATGTTTTACATATCATCTTCAAGCCGCGTTGAGGACGGTCTTATTTACATGGTTCACCTTCGAACGCGTCTTCTCCCCGTCATCTTTGTTGTAGCGGTGTAGCGTGCAAGGACGGGAGTGGAGGAAGTGTCAAAAGATGGAGCTAACTGTTTGAATGACATTCAGATTTTACTTCAATCAATAACGAAGCAGCATCTCCTCATGAGTTGAAATAGTTGGTGTTGACATTTTTCAAATCAGTCAAGAAATGTTGAAGTAGTAACATGTTGAATTGAGAAATGGAATAACGGAATTCCTGGAATTTTGGTAAAACTGGGATTTTTTTCCAGTTGTTTTTTGTCTTGATTAAGAGGAATGTTTAGACAGTGGAACGGTTGAAGCGGGTTGAAAAATGTGGGAGGAGTAGTCGCCAGAAAAAAGGGCGGACATAGGGCTTTGGAAAACCAAGATTTCTGGAAAATCCTGGAATTTTTTTCAACTAGTAAAAAGGGTAGTTTGACTTTCCAGGATTGTGGAATATGTTGAAGGTGGAATGGTATGAGTACCTTGAAAACATGTGGGTGGAAACAGTGAAAGTTTGAAAAATGGCCAATTCATTTTAAATGGGAAAAATGTCCCGGAAATATGGGAAGTTTTTGGAATTTTTCAAGTGGAAAGCCCGCGATTCCTGAATAGGCTGAACAGTTTGAAGTCGGAACGGTTTGAATCGAATGAAAAATGTGGAAGAAGTTGATTTGTGGTGTTGTGAACCTTATGTGTGAATAATTTGGAGCATTCCCACAATAATAGCTTTTAGTTGCCATACTGCAGCAACAAGTCTCCAAAGACCGTCCAGCTGGTCCATCAGGCTGCTGCGCTCGTGTGGATGGCGACTAGAATAGGATGCCCCATGATGCAACACATAAACAGACTCTCTCCTCACTCCTGTCCAACTCCATCTGGTCATCATCGCTGATGCACAGTATGAGATAACTCTGCCCTATTTTGCAACTACTTCCACCGAAATAATTCCAGTCAACCACGCCGCTGAGCTATGACACCGCCCTCCAGTCCAGTTCAAAACTTTGGAGACAAACATTAAAACATGAGAGTGGACACGTTTGGCAGGTCCTTGCTTTGAGATTTTTAGAATCAGAATCAGAATACTTTTTATTGCCATTGTCTAAGAACAGGTTCACAAACTATGAATTTGACTTGGTGCAATGGTGCACAATCCACTCTTCCCCCACTCGTGAACAAGACTCCTAGGTACTTGAACTCCTCCACTTGGGGCAGGGTCTCCTCCCCGACCCGGAGATGGCACTCCACCCTTTTCCGGCGTCTTCAGTAATGCGGACGTTGTACCGATCTGTTGTGGTGAAGAAGGAGCTGAGCCGGAAGGCAAAGCTCTCAATTTACCGGTCGATCTACGTTCCCATCCTCACCTATGGTCATGAGCTTTGGGTCATGACCGAAAGGATAAGATCACGGGTACAAGCGGCCGAAATTAGTTTCCTCCGCCGTGTGGCGGGTCTCTCCTTTAGAGATAGGGTGAGAAGCTCTGTCATCCGGGAGGAGCTCAAAGTAAAGCCGCTGCTCCTTCACATCGAGAAGAGCCAGATGAGCTGGTTCGGGCAACTGGTCAGGATGCCACCCAAACGCCTCCCGAGGGAGGTGTTTAGGGCACGTCCAACCGGTAGGAGGCCACGGGGAAGACCCAGGACACGTTGGGAAGACTATGTCTCCCGGCTGGCCTGGGAACGCCTCGGGATCCTCCGGGAAGAGCTAGACGAAGTGGCTGGGGAGAGGGAAGTCTGGGCTTCCCTGCTTAGGCTGTTGCCCCCGCGACCCGCCCTCGGATAAGCGAAAGAAGATGGATGGATGGCAACGGTGCAAGATAAAACACAGAATAGAATAACATGAGCTGTAACGGAGCTATCAGATCTTGTTATTGTTGGGAAGAAACTGTTCAGGTGGCGGGAGGTGTGGGTCTGGATGGACCGTAGTCTCCTGCCTGAGAAGAGAGGGGAGAATAGTTTGTGGGTGAGAAGAGTCGGCTGTGACCCGACCCACACGGCTCCTGGTCCTGGAGGAGAACAGGTCCTGGAGGGGGGGTTTGCAGCCAAGCACCTTCTCAGCAGCAGTTACAGTACACCGCATTCGATGCTTGTGGCGGACTGTGGCGCCGGGGAACCACACAGTGATGGCGGAGGTGAGGATGGACTCGATGATGGCTGAGTAGAACTGCACCAGCATTTCGGTCTGCACCTTCAGTTTCTTCAGCTGCCGCAGGAAGTACATCCTCTTCTGGGCCTTCTTGATGAGGGAGCTGATGGTCGGCTCCCACTTGAGGTCCTGGGTGATGGTGGTGCCCAAGACACAGATGGAGTCTACAATGGAGAGGGGGGATGGTTGGGATTTTACTTTCCTGAAGTCCAAGATCATCTCCACTGTTTTCTGGGCGTTCAGCTCCAGATTGTTGAGGCTGTTTGACATTCTTAGCGAATAGAACACAGGGGCCAAAGTTTTGGTTTATACTGGGGCATACATCAAAGCGCCCCTCTAAGTCCTCTCCTCTTTGGCAGGGCACTAATACACCCCCATACCATCACAGATGCTGGCGTTTGAACTTTGCGCCTATAACAGTCCGGATGGTTCTTTTCCTCTTTGGACGGGAGGACACGACGTACACCCTTTCCAAAAACAATTGAAATGCAGACTCGTCAGACCACAGAACACTTTTCAGGATTTCCTGAGCGGAAGAGAGAGTTTCGGGCCCTCAAAAGTGATTGATTTTAGTTAGGATTAGACCTTATCTACAGTCTGTACAGTTTCTAATATAAGACAGCACAGCATCTGTCCTCCCTTGTAGCTCCAGATGGTCGAACAGTGACCATGGTCTGGAAACAGTCCTACACTCTTTGGAAACAGTCCTGAAACTACAAACCATGTTTCCATATGAGTTGGGAAATTGTGTTAGATGTAAATATAAACGGAATACAATGATTTGCAAATCCTTTTCAACCCATATTCAGTCGAATGCGCTGTTGGAATTACAATGGTGACCTGTCTGGGTGGGTAGAAGGGTCTGCATGCTACTGAGATGGCCTCTAGATCCGGACAGCAGTAGGTTCAGATAATTCTACGGTTTGTGCTCCAGCCATCCAGCGTGTAGACGCTCGGGCTCTAACCAGAGCCTCTGATGCGATGAAAGTGGTGTAGCCTGTGGCCTTTTAGCTAAACAGCTATGTCGGGGATGAACGGGTGTAGCCACGATTCTGTGGTAAGTCTGTTGTTGCTCGCCAACTATAGTTTCAGTTTGTCTGTTTTGTGGACGAGGGATCTGGCGTCGGTTAGGAAGATGCTCAGAATTGGCGGCCTGTGTCGTTTTTGCTTAAACTTTGCCAACCCCCTCGTTTGTTTACATTGCCTCCGCCAAGGATTAGCTACTGTGAGCCCAGAGCGCTAGGGATGTCGTTTGGGATGTGGTGAGACTGATGGAACTTGTATGTCATTTCAATGCGACACTTAAAGGCTTACTGAAAGCCACTACTAGCGACCACGCAGTCTGATAGTTTATATATCAATGATGAAATATTAACATTGCAACACATGCCAATACGGCCTTTTTAGTTTACTAAATTACAATTTTAAATTTCCTGCGGAGTTTCTTGTTGAAAGATGACGCGTGTTTGTGACTTCTCGGGTTGTAGCGGACATATTAGCCCAGCACCACTTACGGCTAAAAGTCGTCTCTTTTCATCGCATAATTACACAGTAATTTGGACATCCGTGTTGCTGAATCTTTTGCAATTTGTTCAATTAATAATGGAGACGTCAAAGAAGAATGCTGTTGGTGGAAAGCGGTGGATTGCAGCTTCCTTTAGCACCAAAACACAGCTGGTGTTTGTTTGTTTGTTGTGAAGCTTTAACACAGAGCGGTCAAGCCAACATGTTTCTCTACGTCAACCAGCAAGTTTTTGGATGGGAAAATTGTGATATTAAGTCTGCTCTTACCGGAGACTTGAATGGATTATGCGGCCTACTCCTGTAGCTGTCGAAAAGGCAGCTGTGAGCTTGGCTTCTCTGAAAGACACTGGCGTTCACCGCAGCCCTCCGACTTTCAGGTATGACTTTATAATCTCACTAAAACATTATTAACACAATAAGCAGATAAGGGATTTTCCAGAACTATCTTAGTAAATGTGTCTGATAACATCTGAATAACTCACACTGTCATGCCTTTTCTTTCTTTTTTTTTTTTAGTGCATCACTCAAACTTTCCTCATTCATGAATTTTTCATCCTCACTCAAATTAATGGGGAACTCGTCGCTTTCCAGGTCAGAATTGCACTTGCTCCTGGTGACCATGATTATAAACAATGTTCAGATGTGAGGAGCTCCACAACCCGTGACGTCACGCGCACATCGTCTGCTACTTCCGGTACAGGCAAGGCTTTTTAATTAGCGACCAAAAGTTGCGAATTTTATCGTCGATGTTCTCTACTAAATTCTTTCAGCAAAAATATGGCAATATCGCGAAATGATCAAGTACGACACATGGAATGGACCTGCTATCCCCGTTTGAATAAGAAAATCTCATTTCAGTATAGGCCTTAAAGGGCAACTTTTGGTCGCTAATAAAAAAGCCCTGCCTGTACCGGAAGTAGCAGACGATGTGGGCGTGACGTCACGGGTTGTGGAGCTCCTCACATCTGAACATTGTTTACAATCATGGCCACCAACAGCGAGAGCGATTCGGATCGAGAAAGCGACAATTTCCCCATTAATTTGCGCGAGGATGAAAGATTTGTGGATGAGGAAAGTGAGAGTGAAGGACTAGAAAAAAAAAGAGTATACAGTGGGAGCGATTCAGATGTTATTAGACATATTTACTAGGATGATTCTGGAAAATCCCTTATCTACTTATTGTGTTACTAGTGTTTTAGTGAGATTATATGTTCGTACCTGTACAACCTGAAGGTCGGCCCCGCACCTTTCTTCAGCACCAGTTGACGGGATGGGCGATGCCCATCTCTGCCCTTCGCAAGGGACCCTCTTCGAAACACGATCCTTCGAAATGATCGCTACATAATACACTGTACTTTGTGTGTGTGGTCCAATCCAACTGTGTTCACTTGACCGCTCTGTTCCATAGTAAAGCTTCACCGTCATCTTTCGGGAATGTAAATAATGAAACACCGGCTGTGTTTGTGTTGCTAAAGGCGGTCGCAATACACCGCTTCCCACCTACAGCTTTCTTCTTTGACGTCTCCATTATTCATTGAACAAATTGTAAAAGATTCAGCAACACAGATTTCCATAATACTGCGGAATTATGCGATGAAAAAAGACAACTTACAGCTATGAACGGTGCTGGAACAAAATGTCCTCTACAATGCGTGACGTCACGCGCACGTGTCATCATACCGCGACGTTTTAGCTTGATACTTCCGAGCGAAATTTAAATTGTAATTTAGTAAACTAAAAAGGCCGTATTGGCATGTGTTGCAATGTTAATATTTCATCATTGATATATAAACTGTCAGACTGCGTGGTGGCTAGTGGTGGCTTTCAGTAGGCCTTTAAATCCACTAACTGTGGTTCGGTTCTGGTGTATGAAGCACTGACACCATCTTGGACAAACAAGATATTTCCAAAAAAAATCATGCATAGTGAAACATTCTCATTACGTTTATTAGGATATTTCAATATTTCAGATATTCGCCTGCTGCTGACCTTGTTACCTGAACCGGAAATATTGTTGCTGGGTTACAGTGGGGAGGCGGTAGCCACGGCTCTGGGGGTGGACGTTATCATTTTAATTAATTTAGTTTAATTAAAATGTCATTAGGAAAAGGCAGACGATTTATTCGGAATGCAAGCAGCAGCAGCACATTTTCTAGAGAGCACAAGTTAGATCTAGATCTAGAGCTCCATCCAGGTGAGTATTTATTCATAACAGACTGTGGTAATCTTTTAATTCCATTTAGTGTCCATGTTTATACTAAATTATCACTCACGGATGTTGGTCTGCTTTATTTTAGGAAGACATTTTTGTATTAAAACATTAAACATATCATTATTGTTATTTGTGCGGTTTATTTTATTGATTCTTGTTTTCCCATTTTTTGGATTTGTACTTTGTACTTGATTTGTAAATTTCTATCCTCCATCCATCCATTTTCTACCGCTTATTCCCTTTTGGGGTCGCGGGGGGCGCTGGCGCCTATCTCTGCTACAATCGGGCGGAAGGCGAGGTACACCCTGGACAAGTCGCCACCTCATCGCAGGGCCAACTAAAAAATTTCTATCCTAAAGTATTGTAAATATGGTGTTGGAGCCTATTGATATTATTTGTTTATAAATTGTTTTGACAATCTTATCCAATAATTCCAATGATTATGTTGATTAATTATTGGATATTTTAGACCAGGGGTAGGGAACCTATGGCTCTAGAGCCAGATGTGGCTCTTTTGATGACTGCATCTGGCTCTCGGATAAATCTGAGCTGACACTGCTTGACACGATAAGTAATGAATAATTCCGCTTGTTAAAAGTAACGTTCAAAATATAAAACACTCGTGCATTTTAATCCATCCATCCGTTTTCTACTGCACCTGTTCAAGAAGTTGCATTAATGGTAAAAAGTTATTTATTTATTATTGGTTAGTGTGGGGCTTGCCCTCCTGGGGTTTCTTCAGACCATCAAGCACCGACACGAGAGCCTGTTTCTGGGGTTACCATATTGTTTTATTTTTCAATAAGTCTCTCAGTTGCTTTCCAGCAATTGTCTTTTTCTCTTTCGTTCACGCTCGCACTCTGGCTCCAGCCCCAACCCCGTCTCTCCTCCTGGCTGCTGCTTATAACATAGCGACAGGTGATTAGATAAAAAAGGCCCAGGTGGGCCTTCTACGCACCTGTCGCTGATTTCGAGGCCGGTCCTGGAACACCCTGCTTCGCTGCAGGCCCACAGACCACCCCCCCACCCCCACCCCCTCCACAGTTAGCTTCAGAATAACAATGTTATTACAGAGAATAACAGACTTATTATACTCTATAAATGTTGGTTTTACTTAAAAATGTACGTGATTAGTTATGTTTAGTGTAAAAAAAATATTATATGGCTCTTACAGAAATACATTTTAAAATATTTGGCTTCTTGGCTCTCTCAGCCAAAGGGGTTCCCGACCCCTGTTTTAGATGGATTATGATTGATTGTGTTCAGCTGCTCACGCTCCTTCTGGTGAGCCACTTCCTGCTCCTATAATTAAGAAGACGGCACAACTTTGTCTGTCATGCTAAAAGGAGTGAGGAGTGAAATTGTTTTTTTTTTTACCACTAAATGAGTTTATTTTTGATTATATAGAAAGTCAACCACGGTGAATAGTTTTTGTTTGTGAAAATAAATTAACGTTTTGAATCTAGAAATATCTCCGCGAGAGCTTATTTAAGAATTTAGTGCGTCATAAAACCTCCTCAAGGCTACTCTACAATCTTTATTTGTATTTTTTCGAAACTTGTTGGAACATGAAGGCATTGGGTTGGAGTTGGGGTTGCTCTATTTTCTGTTATTAGATTGATTATCATCATCGCTTTTCTTAATAAACGAAATGTATCTCCATTTTTTTTAATACATTTTATATATATAGTCGTGGTCAAAAGTTTACATACACTGTCTTGAGTTTCCAATCATTTCTACAACTTGTTTTTTTCCGATAGAGTGATTAGAGTACATACTCATTGGTCACAAAAACATTCATGCTTGACGGTAGGTTTGGTGTTCCTGGGATTAAAGGCCTCACATTTTCTCCTCCAAACATCCATCCATCCATTTTTCCACCGCTTGTCCCTTTTGGGGTGGCAGGGGGTTGGTGGCGCCTATCTCAGCCTTATTCAGGCGGAAGGCAGCGTACACCCTGGACAAGTCGCCACCTCAAACATATTGCTGGGTATTGTGGCCAAATAACTCAATTTTTGTTTCATCTGACATCAAATAGAGAAAGATAATACCTTCTGGAGGAAAGTTCTGTGGTCAGATGAAACAATAATTGAGCTGTTTGGCCTCAATTTCCAGCAATATGTTTGGAAGAGAAAATGTGAGGCCTTTAATCCAGGAACACCAGACCTACCGTCAAGCATGGTGATAGTAGTATTATGTTCTGGGCCTGTTTTGCTGCAATGGAACTGGTGCTTTACAGAGAGTAAACGGGACAATGAAAAATGAGGATTACCTCCAAATTCTTCGTGTTCTGAAATATGAGTCACAGATTTACTATTACATATATAATCTTCTGCACCAAGTGCCGTGTTTTCCGGACCATGGGGCGCACAGTATTATGAGGCACACTGCACATGAGTGGGTCAAGTCAGGTTTTTTTTCCATACAAAAGGTGCATTAAAGGGGTCATATTCCATCCATCCATTTTCTACCGCTTATTCCCATTGGGGTCGCGGGGGGCGCTGGTGCCTGGCTACAATCGGGCGGAAGGCAGGGTACACCCTGGACAAGTCGCCACCTCCTCGCAGGGCCAACACAGACAGACAGACAACATTCACACTCTAGGGCCAATTTAGTGTTGCCAATCAACCTATCCCCAGGTGCACGTCTTTGGAGGTGGGAGGGGCTTATCCCCAGGTGCACGGCTTTGGAGGTGGTTTTACAATATAACTAAAACAATTCCTAATTACTTAAGTGTCCCATGTGATGTCTGTAGGAGTAACTTCATGCATTTTTGTACCTGATATCCTAATGTAATCAAGTGTCGTTAGCATTAGCTAATATGCTAACACATTTACAAGTGTCTGTGTTAGTATTATTAACATACACCATTCTGTTTGTGTTGTTTCACCTTCACAAATTCCTCAGTAAATTCACCAAATTGTCACCGTGGAGTTATTGAGTCTGTTTAGCTGATTGGAGTGCTAGCTTGCGCAGCTAGTGGGTCCATGACAATGACTTGTTTTGTTTGATAGGCCGTTTTATTGCCCTGTTACAGACACCATTTACGATTAGTTTTGGAAAATGTTATGTTTTGATGCTGGTAAAATGATTTTATTTTATTTTATTCTTGGGAAATTTTACTTTAGTTCGTAAATGGATAACTTTATTCTCCTTAGTAAAGTCTCGGAATATTCATGTAGTATTCTTGTAAAATGTCAGCTTTTTTTTATAGGATAATTACACCTTTATTTTGATAAATTCCACTTTTATATTCTCACTAGTAAAATGTTTATTTTTAGGCTTAGTGGCCACATGTGTGGACAGCACCTTTTAGCCCTTATTTCCAAAATTGTGTACATTACTGAATTGGGGTCTTATGGCCGCTTATGTTGACACTTATACTGCCATCTGGTGGTGTCAGAAGAGTAAAACATACAATGGAATTTGGAAGATAAAAAGTGTAAAATTAAGTCATATTATTATTTTTTACTAAATTGAAAACATTTTCCAGTTTGAATATTAAGTATGTTGTCTTTGCAGTCTATTCAACTGAATATAGGTCGAATAGGATTTGTGTCATAGCTCGGTTGGTAGAGTGGCCGTGCCAGCAACTTGGGGGTTGCAGGTTCGATTCCCGCTTGTGCGATCCTAGTCACTGCCTTTGTGTCCTTGGGCAAGACACTTTACCCACCTGCTCCCAGTGCCACCCACGCTGGTTTTAATGTAACTTAGATATTGGGTGTCACTATGTAAAGCGCTTTGAGTCACTTGAGAAAAGCGCTATATAAATATAATTCACTTCATGTCTTGTACGCATGTTTTGTTTACTTATGTTCTGTTTTGCTTAAGACTCCATTGTTTTCCTGCTTTTGCACTTCTTTGTTTGCTTCGTTGCCATGCCGACCCATTAGTTTTCACCTGTCCCCATGTCACGCACCTGTTTTCAATCACCACAGTATTATTTAAGCTAGTCAGCCTGGCAACATCACCTCCTGCACCCGTGAGATCCATTCTGCTTTTTTCCCTTCATACCGTTTTTTGTCACAGTAAGTGTTTTTGTTTTAGTTGTTCATAGTTCTGCCATTGTGCAAGTTTTAGTTGATGTCCATAGTTTATGCCATAGTGCAAGTGTTTGTTTACACAGCCAAGTTTTGTACCTCCATTTGTGAGCGCTTTTTGTTTGTTCCTGTTTTTAGTTAGTGTTAAAATAAAGAAATGTCTTTGCCTTCACGCCGTTTCCACTCCATGCGTTTTGCACCTCGGGAAAACAATCCAAGTATTGACAATTATGCAAATCATCGTATTCTGTTTGGATTTACCGTTTACACAAGGTGCCAACTTCACTGGTTTTGGGTTTCTGTAGCCTATATTTTTTTTCTTCACATTTTGCCTTTTGATATTTAAAATTATATTCTTGTCATGTCGCATATAAACTTTTTTTTTCTGGGTAGGTGATGGACAAACATTTTGATGTTGTTGTCCCTTTTTAAAAGAGTGGTTCTCAAACTTTTTTCAGTGATGTGACCCCTGTGAACACTTTTTAAATTCAAGTACACCCTAATCAAAGCAAAGCATTTTTGGTTGAAAAAAAAATAGATGAATAAGTAAAATATAGCACTATGTCATCAGTTTCTGATTTATTAAATTGTATAATTGGGCTTCACGGTGGCAGAGGGGTTAGTGCGTCTGCCTCACAATACGAAGGTCCTGCAGTCCTGTGTTCAAATTCAGGCTCGGGATCTTTCTGTGTGGAGTTTGCATGTTCTCCCCGTGAATGCGTGGGTTCCCTCCGGGTACTCCGGCTTCCTCCCACTTCCAAAGACATGCACCTGGGGATAGGCCCCTCCCACCTCCAAAGACATGCACCTGGGGATAGGTTGATTGGCAACACTAAATTGGCCCTAGTGTGTGAATGTGAGTGTGAATGTTGTCTGTCTATCTGTGTTGGCCCTGCGATGAGGTGGCGACTTGTCCAGGGTGCACCCCGCCTTCCGCCCGATTGTAGCTGAGATAGGCGCCAGCGCCCCCCGCAACCCCAAAAGGGAATAAGCGGTAGAAAATGGATGGATAAATTGTATAATTGTTCACGAGTGAGGGAAGAGTGGATCGTGTGATCGACAGGCGGATCGGTGCGGCGTCTTCAGTAATGCGGACGTTGTACCGATCCGTTGTGGTGAAGAAGGAGCTGAGCCGGAAGGCAAAGCTCTCAATTTACCGGTCGATCTACGTTCCCATCCTCACCTATGGTCATGAGTTTTGGGTCATGACCGAAAGGATAAGATCACGGGTACAAGCGGCCGAAATGAGTTTCCTCCGCCGGGTGGGGGGGCTCTCCCTTAGAGATAGGGTGAGAAGCTCTGCCATCCGGGAGGAACTCAAAGTAAAGCCGCTGCTCCTCCACATCGAGAGGAGCCAGATGAGGTGGTTCGGGCATCTGGTCAGGATGCCACCCGAACGCCTCCCTAGGGAGGTGTTTAGGGCACGTCCAACCGGTAGGAGGCCACAGGGAAGACCCAGGACACGTTGGGAAGACTATGGCCTGGGAACGCCTCGGGATCCCCCGGGAAGAGCTAGACGAAGTGGCTGGGGAGAGGGAAGTCTGGGTTTCCCTGCTTAAGTTGTTGCCCCCGCAACCCGACCTCGGATAAGCGGAAGAAGATGGATGGAGATGGATGGAAATTGTATAACAGTGCAAAGTATTGCTCATTTGTAGTGGTCTTTCTTGAACTATTTGGAAAAAGATATAGAGATAACTAAAAATGTGTTGAAAAGTAAACAAGTAATTCAATTATAAATGAAAATTTCTACACATAGAAGTAATCATCAACTTAAAGTGACCTCTTTGGGGATTGTAATAGAGATCCATCTGGATTCATCAACATAAAGACCTACTGAAAGCCACTACTAGCGACCACGCAGTCTGATAGTTTATATATCAATGATGAAATATTAACATTGCAACACATGCCAAAACGGCCTTCTTAGTTTACTAAATTGCAATTTTAAATTCCCCGCGAGGTATCCTGTTGAAAACGTCGCGGAAAGATGACGCTTATGTTGACGCGTGCTTGTGACGTTATTGGTTGGAGTGGACATTTTAGCCCAGCATCACTCACGGCTAAAAGTCTGCTTTAATCGCATAATTACACAGTATTTTGGACATCTGTGTTGCTGAATCTTTGGCAATTTGTTCAATTAATAATGGAGACGTCAAAGAAGAATGCTGTTGGTGGATTGCAGCTGCCTTTAGCAACCAAAACACAGCCGGTGCTTCTTGGTTTGTTGTGAAGCTTTAAAATGGAACAGAGCGGTCAAGCGAACATGTTCCTCTACCACATGTCAACCAGCAAGTTTTTGGATGAGAACATGGTGATATTGAGTTGGCTCTTACCGGAGACTTGAGCGGAGTTTGCGTCCTCCTGCAGCAGCTGTCAAAGAGGCAGCTGTGACTTTCTTGGCTCCTCCATATGGCTTCCCTCAGAGATACTGGCGGTTACCGCAGTCCTCCGACTTTCAGGAATTTCATTTTTTTATTTTTTATTTATCTCATTCCTTGATGTGCATTTAGAACGATACATAATTATATCACAATTATACAATTTAAATTCACACAATTCCTGAGAAGGAGCAGGATGAAGAAAATCCTATAATGAATGACTTTATAATCTCACTAAAACACTAGTAAAACAATAAGATAAGGGATTTTCCAGAATTATCTTAGTAAATGTGTCTAATAATATCTAAATCACTCCCACTGCCTTCGCCTTTTTTTTCCTCGTGCTTCACTCTAACTTTCCTCATCCACAAATCTTTCATCCTCGCTCAAATTAATGGGGAAATCGTTGCTTTCTCGGTCTGAATCGCTCTTGCTACTGGTGGCTATGATTATAAACAATGTGAGGAGCCCCACAACCCGTAACGTCACGCGCACGTCGTCTGCTACTTCCGGTAGAGGAAGTAGCTCCTCGATATGGCTTCCCTCAGAGACACTGGCGGTCACCGCAGCCCTCCGACTTTTAGGAATGACTTTATAATCTCACTAAAACACTAGTAACACAATGAGCAGATAAGGGATTTTCCAGAATTATCCTAGTAAATGTGTCTAATAACATCTGAATCGCTCCCACTGCCTTCGCCTTTCCCCCCCCTTTTTTTCTAGTGCTTCACTCTAACTTTCCTCATCCACAAATCTTTCATCCTCGCTCGAATGGGGAAATCGTCGCTTTCTCGGTCAGAATCGCTCTTGCTGCTGTTGGCTATGATTGTAAACATCGTTCAGATGGGAGTAGCCCGACAACTTGTGACGTCACGCGCACATCGTCTGCTACTTCCGGTACAGGCAAGGCCTTTTTATTAGCGACCAAAAGTTGCGAACTTTACCGTGGATGTTCTCTACTAAATCCTTTCGGCAAAAATAGGGCAATATCGCGAAATGATCATGTATGACACATAGAATGGACCTGCTATCCACGTTTTAAATAAGAAAATCTCATTTCAGTAGGCCTTTAATTCTAAACATTTCTTCACAAAAAATATATCTTTAACATCAATATTTATGGAACATGTCCACAAAAAATGTAGCTGGCAACACTGAATATTGCATTGTTGCATTTCTTTTCACAGTTTATGAACATACATTCATATTTTGTTGAAGTATTATTCAATAAATATATTTTAAAAATTGATTTTTGAATTGTTGCTATTTTTAGAATATTTTTTAGAAATCTCATGTACCCCCATTTGAGAACCACTGCTCTATGAATATATACATGAAAAAACAGGGTGATTGGTGGTTCCTTTTGACATTTAAAATTATATTCTTGTTATGCTGCATATAAACTTTTTTTTTGTTCCTGTGTAGGTGTGGTCTGCCTGGTGATGGACAAACATTCTGATGTTGATGTCCCTTTAAAAGCCTCCATGCAGCCTCGACGCTGCAGCGCCGCGCTTCAGCCACCAGAGGGCGCGCCGTTGAAAAACAGCAGCGAGCACGGACGCGCTTCCCAATCCCCCCGCGCCGAGTGTGGAGCTTCTCCCAACAAAGTGTCAACACCGTACGGACGCTTTTTAAAAAAATAAAATACACACCGGAGCGGCGCCTAAAGACCCGGTCCGACCTCCGGGACCTAAAAGGCTGCGCTTTGTCCGGACTTTGCGACTCGAAGGAGGCGAGAGACGGAGGGAATCCCAGGAAAGAAAAGGGAAAACACCCCGGAGGTCTTCCAGCGGTGCGCCGAACAAAGTCAACCCGACAAAGTGTTGGATGTTTCCGCTTGTTCGGAGGACGTCGTTCGGTGGAAGTATTTATTTCCTTTTTGTCCTTTTTTCCTTTCTCCCTCCCGCGGATTTATGTCACGCCAGCTGATCCATGGCGACATTCTAAGCGTGGATATGCGAGGGGAACTTTTGAAGGATGAAGAGGAGAAAACCGAGTGATTCTGACATGTTTCCGCTCGCAAACATGCTTCCGCTCGCAAACTTGTAAAATCTATGAGAAGCGAGCGGCCGCGGGTGGACTTTGCGTGATTGTGTGTGAGTGTGAGCGCCGACAGCATGGAGGAGTGGAGACAATGCGGGCGGTGGCTGATCGACTGCAAGGTCCTGCCCCAGAACCACCGGGTCGTCTGGCCCTCGGCGGCCGTCTTCGACCTGGCACAGGCGCTGCGTGACGGCGTGCTGCTGTGCCAGATGTTGCACAACCTCTCCCCCGGATCTGTGGACCTGAAGGAGATCAACTTCAGACCGCAGATGTCACAGGTGAGTCGGTAGTCCCCCCCCCCCCCCCCCCCCCCCCCAGGTCAAACACCGCTCAAGACAGCGTGCCTTGTCTCCTCTAATCCCCTTAGAATGTCTCTCTTTGTCGGCCACAACACACCCACTTTAGCCCAGTGCAGAGCTGCACCTCCAGTTGGGAGATTTCAAAAGTCATGCATTGGAGACCACACAACGTGGTCACACCCCTGCACACCATGTCTTCACATACAAACCCCGTTTCCATATGAGTTGGGAAATTTGTGTTTGATGTAAATATAAACTGAATACAATGATTTGCAAATCTTTTTCAACCCATATTCAGTTAAATGCACTACAAAGACAAAATATTTGATGTTCAAACTCAGAAACTTTATTTTTTCTTGCAAATAATAATTAACTTAGAATTTCATGGCTGCAAAACATGCCAAAGTAGTTGGGAAAGGGCATGTTCACCAAGTGTTTCATCACCTTTTCTTTTAACAACACTCAATAAACCTTTGGGAACTAAGGAGACACATTTATGAAGCTTTTCAGGTTGAATTCCTTCCCATTCTTGTTTTATGTACAGCTTCAACAGTCTCCGTTGTGGTATTTTAGGCTTAATAATGCACCACACATTTTCAATGGGAGACTGGTCTGGACTACAGGCAAGCCAGTCTAGTACTCGCACTCTTTTACTAGAAAGCCATGCTGTTGTAACAAGTGACTTGGCATTGTGTTGCTGAAATAAGCAGGGGCGTCCATGATATTCAGCTTTAATGGTGCCTTCACAGATGTGTAAGTTACCCATGCCTTGGGCACTAATACACCCCCATACCATCACAGATGCTGGCTTTTCAACTGTGCACCTAGAACAGTCCTGATGGTTCTTTTTCTCTTTGTTCCGGAGGACACAACGTTCACCGTTTCCAAAAAACAATTTGAAATATGAACTCATCCGACCACAGAACACTTTTCCACATTGCATCATTCTATTTTAGCTAATCTCGGGCCCAGTGAAGCTGGTGGCGTTTCTGGGTGTCGTTGATAAATAGCTTTGGCTTTGCATAGTAGAGTTTTAACTTGCACTTACAGATGTAGCGACCAACTGTAGTTACTGACAGTGGTTTTCTGAAGTGTTCCTGAGCCCATGTGGTGATGTCCTTTACACACTGATGTCGCTTTTTGATGCAGTACCGCCTGAGGGAACAAAGGTCTGTTATATCATCGCTTTTACTTGCAGTGATTTCTCCAGATTCTCTGAACCTTTTGATGGTATTACGGACTGTAGAGGGTGAAATTTCTAAATTATTTGCATTAGCTGGTTGAAAAACGTTGTTCTTAAACTGTTTGAGAATTTGCTCACGCATTTGTTCACAAAGTGGTGACCGTTTCCCAAATTTTTGTTTGTGAATGATTGAGCATTTCACGGAAGCTGTTTTTATACCCAATCATGGCACCCACCTGTTCCCAATTAGCCTGCACACCTGTGGGATGTTCCTAATAAGTGTTTGATGAGCATTCCTCAACTTTATCAGTATTTATTGCCACCTTTCCCAACTTCTTTGTGACGTGTTGCTGGCATCAAATTCTAAAGTTAATGATTATTTGCCAAAAAAAATTTATCAGTTTGAACATCAAATATGTTGTCTTTGTAGCATATTCAACTGAATATGGGTTGAAAATGATTTGCAAATCATTGTATTCTGTTTATATTTACATCTAACACAATTTCCCAACTCATATAGAAACGGGGTTTGTATAAGGACAGGTGTCTTCATGTTTGGCAGTTGCATTATAATACTAATAATAATTAGCTTTGTCTCCGAGGCGAAATTTGTCTTGGACATCAAGACACAGTTTCTTAAATACATACATACATACATACATACAGTCATGGTCAAAACACTTGTAAAGAACATAATGTCATGGCTGTCTTGAGTTTCCAATAATTTCTACAACTCTAATTTTTAATGTGATAGAGTGATTGGAGCACATACTTGTTGGTCACAAACATTAATGAAGTTTGGTTCTTTTATGATTTTATTATGGGTCTACTGAAAATGTGACTATCTACTGAGTCCAAAGTATACATACAGCAATGTTAATATTTGCTTACATGTCCCTTGGCAACTTTCACTGCAATAAGGCGCTTTTGGTAGCCATCCACAAGCTTCTTGGTTAAATTTTTGACCACTATTCTTGGAAGAATTGATGCGGCTCGGCTGAATTTGTTGGTTTTCTGACATGGACTTGTTTCTTCAGCATTGTCCACATGTTTAGGTCAGGACTTTGGGAAGGCCATTCTAAAACTTTCATTCTGGCCTGATTTAGCCATTCCTTTACCACTTTTGACGTGTGTTTGGGGTCATTGTCTTGTCCTAACACCCAACTGCGCCCAAGACCCGACCTCAACAACTTGTTTCTTCAGCATTGTCCACACGTTTAAGTCAGGACTTTGGGAAGGCCATTCTAAAACTTTCATTCTGGCCTGATTTAGCCATTCCTTTACCACTTTTGACGTTTGTTTGGGGTCATTGTCCTGTTGTAACACCCAACTGCGCCCAAGACCCGACCTCAACAACTTGTTTCTTCAGCATTGTCCACACGTTTAAGTCAGGACTTTGGGAAGGCCATTCTAAAACCTTCATTCTAGCCTGATTTAGCCATTCTTTTACCACTTTTGACGTTTGTTTGGGGTCATTGTCCTGTTGAAACACCCAACTGCGCCCAAGACCCGACCTCCGGACTGATGATTTGAGGTTGTCCTGATGAATTTGGAGGTAGTCCTCCTTTTTCATTGTCCCATTTACTCTCTGTGAAACACCAGTTCCATTGGCAGCAAAACAGGCCCAGAGCATAATACTACCACCACTATCACATCTTTAGTTTTAATTTTCCTGAAGGAACTCTCCTGAATGAATCAATAAAGTACTATCTATCTATCTATCTATCTATCTATCTATCCATCTATCCATCTATCCATCTATCCATCTATCCATCTATCCATCTATCTATCTATCTATCTATCTAACATCTGACATCACATGAACAAAGAGAAGACCTTTTGGAGGAACGTTCCGTGGTCAGATGAAACAAAAAAGGAGCCGTTTGGCCACAATACCCAACAATATGTTTGGAGGAGAAATGGTGAGGCCTTTAATCCCAGGAACACCAAACCTACCGTCAAGCATGGTGGTGGTAGTATTATGCTCTGGGCCTGTTTTGCTGCCAATGGAACTGGTGCTTTACAGAGAGTAAATGGGACAATGAAAATAAGTATTACCTCCAAATTCTTCAGGAAAATCTAAAATCATCAGTTTGGAGGTCAGGAGTTGGGTGTTCCAACAGGAGAATGACCCCAAATGGAGTCAAAAGTGTTAAAGGAATGGCTAAATCAGGCTAGAATTAAGGTTTTAGAATGGTCTTCCCAAATTCCTGACTTAAGCGTGTGGACAACGCAGAAGAAACAAGTACATGTCAGAAAACCAATACATTTAGCTGAACTGCACCAATTTTGTCAAGAAGAGTGGTCAAAATTTCAACCGGAAGCTTGTGGATTGCTACCAAAAGCACCTTATTGGAGTGAAACTTGCCAAGGGACATGTTAGCAAATATCAACATTGTTGTATGTATACTTTTGACCCAGTAGATTTGCTCACATTTTAAGTAGACCTATAATAAATTCATAAAAGAACCAACAGCAAACAGGTATCTAGCAGGAAATAGAAGTTATACTTATAATAAGAAAACAAACGGGAAGCAGGGAGCAAAAGACAGTAAGCTAAAAACATCCAACTAAATATAGCTTACCGCAACGCTGCATTGACTCGACAAGATACGACACGACAGGTAGCAATGACAAGAGCGACAAGACGTTGCATCGACAAGACAATAATCCAGCACTGACTGAAGGAACAAAGCAGGTAACATAGAACCTGGCTGATTGACACCAGGTGTGGCCAGGTGCCAATCAGCCACAGCTGAGGGGAAACAAAGCACTCAGGGATACAAACAGGAAGCTGAACCAAAATAAGAGTGCTGACAGGAACTAAGGACAGGAAATACTAAACACACAGGGGATAAACTAAAACACAAACAAACTGTCAGTTGCAAGCCTGACAGAATGGTCAAAAATTCAACCAGAAGCTGTTGGATGGCTACCAAAAGCGCCTTATTGCAGTGAAACTTGCCAAGGGACATGTAAACAAATATTAACACTGCTGTATGTATACTTTTGACCCAGCAGATTTGCTCACATTTTCAGTAGACCTATAATAAATTCATAAAAGAACCAAACTTCATGAATGTTTGTTTGTGACCAACATGTATGTGCTACAAACATTCAATCACAATAAAAATAGAGTTATAGAAATGATTGGAAAGTCAAGACAGCCATGACATTGTTTTTTACAAGTGTTGGTCAACTTTTAACCACGACTGGATGTGTACAGTGTACTACAGTGTTGTGTTCAATAGTTATTTTGATAGCATGCCCAAACCTTAAGTGAACATGTGCATGTTGGCTCCGAATGCTGTCAAAACCCCAACATTTTTGTATTGGTTTTCAGTTAAAAATGAAGTGAATATTTCTCGGGTTTTGAATCCACGCACAGGTTGCAACGTAGAATCGATATTACTCCACAAAGCTCTCTCTCTCTCTGTCTGTAAGTCGTGAGAATGGTCTGTCTTTAAAAAGCAAACGCGAGTGGACGGGCTGTCAGAGGATTTTAGTAACACGCCTCAGTTTCTATGGTGTTCCGTCTCCGCTTCAGCAGAACTGTGCTCCCACAGCCTGCATGAGGAAGCGTTGGCTGCCAGAGGAAGTTCATTTGACCACAGTGGCAGAATGAACCTGGCAGACTCTTGTTCACCCCAAAGTCTGGAATAATGCTGAGCCCAGGGGAACATTGAGAGTTCATTTCTGCCTTCGTTCTGAGGTACCCCAGGGGGCTGATTATTGGACTTCAAGGTAGATGGTTGGACCTCCTTTCCAGGGCTAAAAGGTGTTCCCTGCACAAGTCAAATATCAAAGATGCAAACGTACCTTCGAGGTAGTCATTGGTGTTGACATGTTTGAAGTACAGGCAGTCTAGAATAGGGTTGTCTTGATACCAATATTTTGGTACCGGTAACAATATGTATTTCAATACTTTTTGATACATTTCTAAATAAAGGGGACCACAAAAAATGGCATTATTGGGTTTGTTTTAGCAAACATTTTCAGTGGACATTAAACATGTTTCTTATTGCAATCGAAGAACAACGTTGTCCTTAAAGGGGAAGATTATCACAATTTCAAAAGGGTTAAAAACAATAAAAATCAGTTCCCAGTGGCTTGTTGTATTTTTTTGAAATTTTTTTCAAAATGTTACCGGTCTCCGAATATCCCTAAAAAAAGCTTTAAAGTGCTTGCTTTTCGCTATTTGCGATGCCACTATCCATTTCCCTGTGACGTCACACAGTGCTGCCAATGTAAACAAACAACGGCGAATAGCACAGCAAGATATAGCGACACTAGCTCTGATTCAGACTCGGATTTCAGCGACTTAAGCGATTCAACAGATTACGCATGTATTGAAACGGATGGTTGGAGTATGAAAGTATTGAAGAAGAAACTGAAGCTATTGACGCTATTCATAGCCATAGCATGGCCGAATAGCTGCGTTAGCATCGCCGGTAAAATGTGCGGACCAAACGATCAGGACTTTCGCATCTTTTGACACTGGAGCAACTTAAATCCGTCGATTGGTAAGTGTTTGTTTCGCATTAAATGTGGGTGGAAGGAAACGTAATATAGTTGCAAATGCACCTGCAGGTTATCCATACATCTCCGTGCCATGTATGCTTTAGCACCGCCGGTAAATAGCATGTTAGCATCGATTAGCGTAGCATGTTAGCATCGATTAGCTGGCAGTCAACATCAACAAAACTCACCTTTGTGATTACTGTGACTTCATCGTTACAAATGCATCTGTAGGTTATCCATACATCTCTGTGCCATGTCTGCTTTAGCACCGCCGGTAAATGGCATGTTAGCGTCGACTAGCGGGATCCTTTTTTTTTTTTTTTTTCTTTGCCATGAAAAAGGGAGGTTTTTATGGTTGGTGCACTAATTGTAAGTGTATATTGTGTTTTTTATGTTGATTTAATAAAAAATAAAAAATAAAATATATATATATATATTTTTTTTTTAATGAAAATGAATTAAAAATTCTTCGGCGGCCCGGTACCAATTGGGCCACGGACCGGTACCGGGCCACGGCCCGGTGGTCAGGGACCACTGTTTTAGGCCCTTCTTAAAAAAAAAAGCAAAAAAACAGCTCAGTTTTTTTATGGCAAAACACAAAATATGAAAATGAATTAAAAAATTATTCTGCGGCGCGGTACCAATCGGGCCACGGACCGGTACCGGGCCGCGGCCCATTGGTTGGGGACCACTGTTTTAGCCCCTTCTTTAAAAAACAAACAAAAAAACAGCTCGATTTTTTTTATGGCCAAACACAAAATATGCAACATTTTCCTCCCCCAAACTATTTCAAAGTGGAATATTTAATGTGACGTAATCGGAGCCTTGAATAGGTGAATAATTCAAAATGACATTGATTTTGATTCATTATTATTTTTTAAAGAAAGAAACAGCCTCCATGGCAGCTTTGTGTTATTAGAGTAAGCATTGCAACAATTTCTTGTTATATTTCACCTGTTTGCTCTTTTATAACACTTTTTGTTTTTAATTTTTTTCAATTGTATTCTTAAAATGTGCCGTGGGGCCGTTAAAAAATAACCTGCCGTCCGCAAATGGCCTCCAGGCCGCACTTTGGACACCCCTGCTGTATACCGTACAGCCCTAGTCTGGAGTTAGGTTTTGAAAATGGGTCTTGCTTGTTGATGGTCTCGCTTTTGCACCAAAGTAGACGCCAAAGTTGCTATCATACTGCAGTGATTGAGGCTCATTTGTTTATAGCAGGGGTCGGGAACCTTTTTGGCTGAGAGAGCCATGAAAGCCAAATAGTTCAAAAATGTATTTCCGTGAGAGCCATATCATATTTTTTAACACTGAATACAACTAAATGTGTGCATTTTTAAGTAAGACTGACATTTTTAGAGTATAATAAGTCTCTTATTCTTTTGAATAACATTGTTATTCTGAAGCTAACCAATAATGAATAAAATGTCATGTCTGTTGACCATGTTTTTGTTTGGCCATGTGCTGTTTGTCCTTTGGATTCTTTAAGTTCCTGTTTTTTTCCACTCCCTTGTCTGGTTTCCTTGGTTACTCATTTTGTCCACCTGTCTCTGGTGGACAAAATGCCGCTCACCTGCTTCCCGAGCACTAATCAGAGGCAGTATTTAAGCTCGTCTTTGCCAGTCAGTCGCCCTGTGCTGACTTGTTTCATGCCTTGCCATAGTTTCGTGCTTCATGCCATGCCAAGTAAGTTTTGATTCATGTTCATAGTCTGTTTATGGGTTAGCTTTGTTCCTTAGCCCAAGTTGTGCCTCCGCTGTGAGCAATTTTTGTTTGTATCTTTTTTTTTAGTTTAAATTAAATCATGTTTTTACCTAAATGCCATGTCCCGAGTAGTCCGTCTGCCTTCCCGGGAGAACGACCCTCCAGCAAGCTGCGAACCCCCCATCGTGACATAAAATACTTTTTACCATTAATGCGATATCTTGAACAGTTGCGGTAGAAAACGGATGGATGGATTTAAATGCATGAGAATTTTTTATATATTGCACGTTATTTTTAGCACTGTAAATACCAGCAAAATTATTCATAATTATCGCGTTAAGCAATGTCAGCTAAGATTTATCCGAGAGCCAGATGCAGTCATCAAAAGAGCCACATCTGGCTCTAGAGCCATAGGTTCCCTACCCCTGGGTTATAGAATGATTCATGATGCTGATGAGTGTTAAAACTAGGGCTGGGCAACGATTAAACATTTTAATCGAAGTTAATCGCACTACTTCTCCGATTAATCGCGATTAACTGCATTGTATACGCAAAGCCCAATAATGAATTCAAAAGTAGTGTGTAGTGCACCTTTATTGGAATATTCTCCCACATGAACAAAAGCGCCAAAACATTTGTTGTGCAAACACAATTTAAATCAGTCCTTGTTAAACAGTAGCAGTTAAATAGCATATTTGATGAAAATCAACTCAAAAAATGTCAATACAAACATTTAAGCTTATTGCCACTGCCAGGGTATTTAAGTTATCCTGTTTGTTATGGAAAATAAATATAATCTACATACAAATCTCTGAGCCACAATCATAACATCTGAACAGGCAATTTCTGAGGTAACAGCAGAAACATTTTTTTTTTTATCAGGGATCTTATGTTTAAAAAACCTATATTATAGGTAGTGGGCTGTTTTAGGGAATTTTGGATCAAATTATCCGTAGTAGCAATATTAATAATGTTGTGTTTATTCTGCGTAGTGCACTTAAAATAATTATGACCATATCTAGGAATTGATATGATGGGAATTTTCCGATTGTTTGCTTGGTGCTTTGATAAACTGAAGGCATCATATACATGGTACTATATTGTGATGTTATGAGCCAGGGAAAAAAAGAACTACCCTACCCAGCATGCAACAGGAGTGACGAGCATGCGCGGTAGCCCGGTATAGGTTGTGTCGCCATGACGACATCTTGTATGTTGTGATATGCAGGCTCTGAAAGCAAACGTTAAGAACTCAGCCAACACTCCTCGTCTGCATGATTCATAAATAGACAGACAACACATATACTCCGCTGCTTCACAGGCCGCTGGATGTAGACGGCAAAGTATTCCCATGCTAGCTAGCCGGTCTAGCAAGCACGCCTCATTCAGTCCAAAACGGCCTGATCTATCCACATCCAGAATTGTCTGGCGGTCGTAAGTGATCCCGGAGTGACCACGCTGTAAGGCAGCCATGAAATTTGCAGAATTTTTGCCAAATGTTCCATCTTTACCAAGAGCACTTCGACGCCGGGCGACGCCATCTTGTCAAGAAAAGGCGTTAACAAAATAAAAGCATGTAAACAACATACGCAAATGTGCAATAAAATAATTGTCGGCGTTAATAGATTGATGAGTTAACGCGTGATTAACGCATTAATTTGCCCACCCCTAGTTAAAACATTCACTTAATACGTTGTCCATAGCTGGGTTTTGATCAATTTTGCACAAAAAAAAAAAGCCTTTTCGGGCCAGGTGTCACTTTTTCTGTCGTATCATTGAGTCATTTGTACTGCTCTCAGGCAAAATAACTTACAGATGAATGTGTTTTCCGGAGTGAGTGTTTCTATCTCTGGCAGCCGCCGTTAGCTTTGACATATCTGTTCCACCAAGCTGCAGACTTCTATGATTACAAGGCGAGCAAAGAGGTCGGACTGGCACACTTTGATCCGCCCACTAATCCCACCATGAGAATTTGCGGCCAGAGTAAAGGGGCGAGGATCTTTGGTGACAAATTGGCTAAACAAAAATCTGGCAGTTGAACAAGAAGCCCGTCTTGATTTATGATCAGGAAAAGGTCAGCGCGTGTGCTTCAAGACGCAGTCGGTGGCCCGGCAGAATGAAGAGGAGGTCAAGGAGAGCGATTGTGTTATTTGCAATGGATCAAACTTCTAAACCGCCGAATGAAGATTGATGGTTTCCGAAACAAGTCTTGTGTGTGATTATACCCTGCACTTAATTAAGTCCCTGTACAGAGTATTCCACTCGCTCTTTAAAATGCTGAGTAGACTTTAGTTTAATGTAAGGCTTTCAGGGGGGGGGGAAAAAAAAGAAGAGTTTCTCTGTTTTTCCCAATAAGCCATTTGCTGCTGTTAATAAGACACAACGTTGTAAAGATCAGCACTGATTCCTGTTTGGGCTTCAGTCCGAGTCCAAGACTGCTGTCGTTCTGTTTTAATACGGCCATAAAACAGCAGACTGAAAGAGTCATAATTTGTCATTTTAACTGGAATGCTCTCTTTTGTAATCTATGGTAAAGGTCCTCACTTTTACAGAAGAGGGCTAATTTAGTGTTGCCAATCAACCTATCCCCAGGTGCATGTCTTTGAAGGTGGGAGGAAGCCGGAGTCCCCGTAGGGAACCCACGCATTCACGGGGAGATCATGCAAACTCCACACGGAAAGATCCCGAGCCTGGGATTGAACCCAGGACCTTGGTATTGTGAGGCACATGTACTAACCACTAGTGCAGTGGTTCTTAACCTGGGTTCGATCCAACCCACAGGGTTCGGTGAGTCGGCCTCAGGGGTTCGGTGGAGCCTCCACCGCTGAGGTCAAGAAACGCCAAACTCATCGTGTAAATAAAAACTTCTCCCTATCCGCGTATTACGGATACCACCAAACATATTTCCCTCTAATTTTCCATCAGATTTGCAGATGTCTAATTTGTTGTGAGTTCATGCACAACAGGTGACGTCGCTATCCCTGCTTGTGGTAAATACCTTTTGATACTTGTTAGCTTCCACGCTATTCGTTTGTGTATTCCCCTAGCTCACATGCTAGCGTCTTGTTTCGGTTGGTAGAGTGGCCGTGTCAGCAACTTGAGGGTTGCAGGTTCGATTCCCGCTTGTGCCATCCTAGTCACTGCCGTTGTGTCCTTGGGCAAGACACTTTACCCACCTGCTCCCAGTGCCACCCACACTGGTTTAAATGTAACTTAGATATTGAGTGTCACTATGTAAAGCGCTTTGAGTCACTTGAGAAAAGCGCTATATAAATATAATTCACTTTTTAGCTCACATGCTAGTTCTGTTGGTTTTTGTCTATAGTGCCTTTGTGCAAGTGTGTTTGTTCTTAGTTTGTTTTATAGTATAAATCAGGGGTGCCCATTATGTCGATCGCGAGCTACCAGTCGACCGCGGGGGGGGGGGGGGGTCAGTCGATCTCCAGCCAGGCTTTTAAAAAAAATAGACCTAAAAATGAGTGATCATCAATCTTCACCAAGACGTCACTTAAATGACATTCACGGTACCGGAGGGTCTTGTGAGATGACGCTGGCTGCTGCAAGATCATTATTATGAAAATATGACCGAGAGGAAGGCGAGAAACACTTTTTATTTCAACAGACTCTCGCGCCGTACCTTCCGTCAAAACTCTAAAGGCCGACTGCACATTTCCTATCTACACAATAAAAGCCCTGCTTCATGCTGCCTGCGCTAACTAAATACAGAGTCTCGGAAAACTGGAGTGCACAAGCGATCCCTCAGAAAGCTGGCGTGCACATCACTCTTATTTTGTTAGCGCAGGCAGCATGAAGCAGGGCTTTTATTGTGAAGATAGGAAATGTGCAGTCGGCCTTTAGAGTTTTGACGGAAGGGACGGCGCGAGAGTCTGTTGAAATAAAAGGTGTTTCTCACCTTCCTCTCTGTCATATTTTCATAATAATGAACTGGCAGCAGCCAGCGTCATCTCACAAGACCCTCGGGTGCCGTGAATGTCAATCAAGCAAGCTACGGAATTTGCCGCCAATGTTTTTCTTGTAAAGTGTATGGAAGCTGGATGAATTAGATGCCAAAAACCAACCACTTTCATGTGGTATTGTACAGAAAGGACAACTTTTTTTCTCCTCCATTTGAAAATGTGGGCGTCATCATCATTACTGTCTGATTCCAATCAATGCAAGTCATCAGAATCAGGTAATACACCAACTTATATTCTTGTCTTTGTGAAAGAAAGACATCTATATGTGTTACACATGCTTGTATTATCATTAAACACATTTAACTTGTTTACAAAAATGTCTCTTTCATAAATAAATAAATATAAATGATATATATAAATGAGGTAGATCCCCTCGAGTTGGTCAATTGAAAAGTAGCTCGCCTGCAGAAAAAGTGTGGGCACCCCTGGGCTAAATAAATCAATTCCTACCTTTTACGCTGTGTCTTATCCGACTGCACCACGAGAGAACGCAACCGCATCACCACATTACGAGCTAAACGTCACACTTACATAGATGTGATATTCTTGAGGGGTTATTAACAAAAAAGTCTGAGGTCCGACTGTGCCATTAATAGTGGTGTAAGTATGAGAAAAAACACTACAAACTCTGCCCTCATCAGCGTTGGTCTGGATTGTTAGAATTCTGTATTCAAGATGTTTAAAGACGAAATGTCCATTCATGCATGCATTGTGATATTCATGAAGTTATTGGTGAGCAGCGAGCTGCAAACACATTCACCAACGTGTGTGGAATCAACAACACCCGAAGGATTGCTTTGTGTTAAAGCTAGTATTTGTTTGAACACCTGAACCGAATCGAATAGTTGGTGTGTTTACATCTCTTGGGACTAGGGTTTTACGATATACCGGTACTAGTATAGTATCGCGGTACTAATGAATTAAAAATGGTTCTATACTATGTTTGAAAAGTACCGGTTTCCGGGCATGTCATCACATGGCTGTTTTTGCGAGTAGAGAAGCATGTTCGGCAGTGCACACACACAGAGTACTTACAAGCAGACACAGTGTGTAGACAGAAAAGGGGGAATTGACGCATTTTGGCCTGTATTCTAAAGATAAAGGTGAAGTTATAACACTGAAACACCCTCAGGAAGAGGGGCTTTAAGACATGGCTACCTAGCTAGTGGCGAACGTCCATGGTGACGAATTGAGTGAGTTTCTTACAAGTACCATTATCACTGCAGGACGAGGAGTAGCTAAACATGATTCACTAGACACCGTAGGATGATATGATAGCTAACCGCTAACAGCAACGTAGCACCCCTAAATGTAAACAAATGTCATGGGTGGATCTACACCTGACATCCACTGTAATGATACCAAGTACAATAGCGTATTAAGTCGATACCAGTATGATTACATCAATAATTTTTAACATGGGTACATCTACACCTGACATCCACTCTAATGATACCAAGTACAATAGCGTATCTAGTCGGTACCAGTATGATTACATCAATAATTTTTAACATGGGTACATCTACACCTGACATCCACTCTAATGATACCAAGTACAATAGCGTATTTAGTCGATACCAGTATGATTACATCAATAATTTTTAACATGGTTAGATCTACACCTGACATCCACTGTAATGATACCAAGTACAATAGCGTATCTAGTCGATACCAGTATGATTACATCAATAATTTTTAACATGGTTAGATCTACACCTGACATCCACTCTAATGATACCAAGTACAATAGCGTATTTAGTCGATACCAGTATGATTACATCGATCATTTTTAACATGGTTAAATCTACACCTGACATCCACTGTAATGATACCAAGTAAAATAGCGTATCTAGTCGATACTACTATGATTACATTAATATTTTTTAACATCCCCAAATCTTTTTTCCTTTTTAAGAAATTCATATTATGTTTATGAATTCAGGAAATACGTCCCTGAACACATGAGGTTTTGAATATGATCCTGTTACTACTTGGTATCGGATCGATACCTAAATTTGTGGTATCATCCAAAACTAATGTAAAGCATACAAACAACAGAAGAATATGTGTTTATTACATTTTAACAGAAGTGTAGATGTTAAAAGAGAAAGTAACCAGATATGAACAATAAACAAACAAGTGGAATAATAATTAATTTTTACAGCTTGTCCCTCATTATTTTGACAAAATAGGATGATGAATGACACAATATGTTACTGCATATGTCAGCAGCTAAATTAGGAGCCTTTGTTTGTTTATGTACTACTAAAAGACAAGTTGTAAAATATGTTTACTATTTTATTTAAGGACTAAATTGTTCTTTGATTGCAATAAAAAACATATGTTTAATGTACCCTAAGATTTTTTGGTAAAAATAAAGCCAATAATGCCATTTTTTTGTGGTCCCTCTTATTTAGAAAGTGCCAAAAAGTGTCGAAATACATACATAGGTTTAGTACCGGTATTAAAATATTGGTATGGGGACAACACTACTTGGGACATTAACCTAAATAGTAGGGATGCACCGATTAATCGGTAACCGAATATATTCGGCCGAATATGGCAAAAAAAAGCCACGTTCGGCCTTCGGTGGAATCCATCCATCCATCCATTTTCTACCGCTTATTCCCTTTCGGGGTTGCGGGGGACGCTGGCGCCTATCTCAGCTACAATCGGGCGGAAGGCAGGGTACACCCTGGACAAGTCGCCACCTCATCGCAGGGCCAACACAGATAGACAGACAACATTCACACTCACATTCACACACTAGGGACCATTTAGTGTTGCCAATCAACCTATCCTTCGGTGGAATGAGTTAAAAACAAGGCCGAATAGTGGCGTGTGACGCAATTTTTTGACGCGGTGACGCAATCAACCAACGTGCAGTGACGTTGGGATATGTTGTGTACCTGTATAAGTGTATGAGGTTACAAGCACACACTTATTGAGATTTACTTGAGCCTTCTGTTTACATTATTAGCCTGTTGTGTAGGCTACCTGTATAAGTGTATGAGGTTACAAGCACACACTTATTGAGATTTAGTGGGGCCTCTGTTTACATTATTAGCCTGTTGTGTAGGCTACCTGTATAAGTGTATGAGGTTACAAGCACACACTTATTGAGATTTAGTGGGGCCTCTGTTTACATTATTAGCCTGTTGTGTAGGCTACCTGTATAAGTGTATGAGGTTACAAGCACACACTTATTGAGATTTAGTGGGGCCTCTGTTTACATTATTAGCCTGTTGTGTAGGCTACCTGTATAAGTGTATGAGGTTACAAGCACACACTTAATTGAGATTTACTTGAGCCTTCTGTTTACATTATTAGCATATCTACTGGGGCTAAGCAGACTTTTGCCAAAAGGACAATAATTCATTTGTTGTTGTTTTATCCACTTTAATGCACTTTGTTTTTTTTTTGGAATGCATGTTTTGTTTGAAGGCCTAATATAAATGTGAATTATATTTATATAGCGCTTTTTCTCTAGTGACTCAAAGCGCTTTACATAGTGAAACCCAATATCTAACTTACATTTAAACCAGTGTGGGTGGCACTGGGAGCAGGTGGGTAAAGTGTCTTGCCCAAGGACACGACGGCAGTGACTAGGTTGGCAGAAGCGGGAATCGAACCTGCAACCCTCAAATTGCTGGCACGGCCACTCTACCAACCGGGCTAAACCAGTAGCATTTGCTTTTTTTTGAAAAGCAAATGCTACTGGAATCTTAAAAAAAATGTCAATATTCAATAAAAAATGACTTTATTTGAAAATCATGTCTAAATATTTATTCTAGGCTATTTATGCAATATAAAAAAAATTGTGAAAAACTGCATTCATTATTCGGCTTCGGCCACACATTTTCATTTCGGTGCATCCCTACTAAATAGCATGTTGGAGAAAAAGCAATGTTTCCATTGAAGCAGGCAAGTTGACCTTTTTTGGGGGGGTCGGATAAATCCCCGATCGTAGTCTTGAAGGCAGCAAGGCATTCATCTTAACCCTCAAGGTTTTAAGCGGCGTACTAATGAGCAGCGATATTGAGAGATGCATCACAGCTCCAAGTAGGTGAATATATTCTGAATCCAGCGCCTCAGGCTGTGAAGGATTACACTTTTTTTTTTGTTCTGGTTGGGTAGACAGTTGTGAATACCTGGGGGATGACTCGGGTAGGTGTACAGTATATATGTGTGTGTGTGTGCGGGCTTATCTGCTTTTGTTTCTGCGTGTAAGTGTTCTCAGCCCTCCGCAGGGCTGCAGGTTCCACACAGAGCCCACTCAGAGTAATTGAGCTTCTTCTTCTTTGTCCACCTTCCACCAAAAATATTGGCTGCTGCAGGCGAGAAACAGGAGTTTGTTATTAAATAGTTTTTTTTTCCTTTCGCTACTCTTAAGACAGTGGTGTCCAAAGTGCGGCCCGAGGGCCATTTGCGGCCCGCAGCTAATCATTTACCGGCCCGCCACACATTCTGCAAAAATTGCAAAATTGATAGTATCGCAAAAAAAAAAAAAAAACATTTAAAAAAAGTGGAATGAGGTGAAATTTGATGAGAAAAAGTGTTGACACAAAGCTGCCATGCAGGCAGTTTTTTTTTGTTCCTTCTGTCTTTATTTTCTTTTTTTTTTCCATTGCTCCAAAAAAAAGACCAAAAAAAATCTATGTTATAATGAATTATTACTTAAAAATTATCACTTTAAAATGTTTTATGTGGGAAAAAATATTGCATATGCTGTGTGGTTGCCATATAAAAACATCAAAGTTTTGACAAAAGAGCATAAAACAAACAAAAAGTTCAAACTTAACATCGACAGATATATCGGAAGTTGATCTTGAAATTTGAGTGTTAAAAGTAAAAAAAAAAACTAAAAAAATACATAATTTTGAGTGGGGAACCTTTCGGATCTCAAATATATTTAGTAGGATTTTATTGAACTTTTCACTGTGATTACGCAAAACTATTAAATAATTAAAATCAATGGTGTCCTGCATTATTGATCTTTGAGGGCTTTATTTGCTGAATAAAGGAACTCTCCTGAAAGAATCAATAAAGTACTATCTATCTATCTAAATACTGCATATTTTAGTTTTACTATAAAAAAACAAAGTTGTCTTTGACAGAAAAGGCATAAAACCGTATTTGTTTTACTTTATATCAACCTCAAGTTGATATATAGATTTGCTGTAAGCATTAAATACAAAATAATAACAATAATTTGACTTATTTTTAACATTTTAGTGACTGAGGCCCTCTATGCTCCCCAGGAGCCTTAAGGATTAAAAAACAAATCCATATATTTTGTTATTGGTTTGAAAGTGAAAAATATCAAAATGACCCCCGCATGCTTAAATTCTTCTGTGTGCGGCCCTCTGTGGAAAAAGTTTGGACACCTCTGACTTAAGACTTGTCTAAAGGCCTAACAAACATGAAAATGCTCTTTAAGTCCCAAGCGGTGGACATAGTCTTTTTGAAAACATTTTGACAACGTGCTAACCGTATCTAAAAAAAAAAACCCTCCTATGCCAGTGTTTTTCAACCACTGTGCCGCGTGAGATACACTATATTGCCAAAAGTATTTGGACAATTGCCTTGACTCACATATGAACTTGGAGTACCATCCCATTCCTAACCCTTAGGGTTTCATCTTCGCTCAAATTAATGGGGAAATCGTCACTTTCTCGGTCCGAATCGCTCTTGCTGCTGGTGGCCATGATTGTAAACAATGTTCAGATGTGAGGAGCTCCACAACCCGTGACGTCACGTGCACATCGTCTGCTACTTCCGATACAGGCAAGGCTTTTTTATTAGCGACCAAAAACTTTATAATCTCACTAAAACACTATTAATACAATAAGCAGATAAGGGATTTTCCAGAATTATCCTAGTAAATGTGTCTAATTACATCTGAATCGCTCCCACTGCACTCGCCTTTTTTTTTTCCTTTTTCTAGTGCTTCACTCTAACTTTCCTCATCCACATATCTTTCATCCTCGATTAAATCAATGGGGAAATTGTCGCTTTTTCGGTCCGAATCACTCTCGCTGCTTGTGGCCATGATTGTAAACAATGTTCAGATGTGAGGAGCTCCACAACCCGTGACGTCACGCGCACATCATCTGCTACTTCCGGTACAGGCAAGGCTTTTTTATTAGCGACCAAAAGCTTTATAATCTCACTAAAACACTATTAATACAATAAGCAGATAAGGGATTTTCCAGAATTATCCTAGTAAATGTGTCTAATTACATCTGAATCGCTCCCACTGCACTCGCCTTTTTTTCCTTCTTTTTCTTGTGCTTCACTCTAACTTTCCTCATCCACGAATCGTTCATCCTCGCTCAAATTAATGGGGAAATCGTCACTTTCTCGGTCCGGATCGCTCTTGTCGCTGGTGGCAATGATTGTAAACAATGTTTGGATGTGAGGAGCTCCACAACCCATGACGTCAAGCGCACATCCTTTGGTACAGGCAAGGCTTTTTTATTAGCGACCAAAAGCTTTATAATCTCACTAAAACACTATTAATACAATAAGCAGATAAGGGGTTTTCCAGAATTATCCTAGTAAATGTGTCTAATTACATCTGAATCGCTCCTACTACACTCGCCTTTTCTTTTTCTTTTTCTAGTGCTTCACTCTAACTTTCCTCATCCACGAATCGTTCATCCTCGCTGAAATTAATGGGGAAATCGTCGCTTTCTCGGTCCAAATCGCTCTTGCTGCTGGTGGCAATGATTGTAAACAATGTTCGGATGTGAGGAGCTCCACAACCCGTGACGTCAAGCGCACATCTTCTGGTACAGGCAAGGCTTTTTTATTAGCGACCAAAAGCTTTATAATCTCACTAAAACACTATTAATACAATAAGCAGATAAGGGATTTTCCAGAATTATCCTAGTAAATGTGTCTAATTACATCTGAATCGCTCCCACTGCACTCGCCTTTTCTTTTTCTTTTTCTAGTGCTTCCCTCTAACTTTCCTCATCCACATATCTTTCATCCTCGATTAAATCAATGGGGAACTCTTCGACTTGTCCAGGGTGTACCCCGCCTTCCGCCCGATTGTAGCTGAGATAGGCGCCAGCGCCCCCCGTGACCCCGAAAGGGAATAAGCGGTAGAAAATGGATGGATGGATGGGAACTCTTCGCTTTCTCGGTCCGAATCGCTCTCGCTGCTGGTGGCCATGCTTGTAAACAATGTTCGGATGTGAGGAGCTCCACAACCCGTGACGTCTGCTACTTCCGGTACAGGCAAGGCTTTTTTATTAGCGACCAAAAGTTGCAAACTTTATTGTGGATGTTCTCTACTAAATCCTTTCAGCAAAAATATGGCAATATCGCGAAATTATCAAGTTTGACTCATAGTTGCTATCCCCGTTTAAATAAGTCATATCCAACAATTGCGAGAACTACTTTTTGTCTATATCGGCTGCTGAGTTTTATATTTTTAATGTTTTCTGCTGGTGGCGTACCTCGAGATTTTCTCAATGAAAAAATGTGCCTTGGCTTGGAAAAGGTTGAAAAACACTGCTCTATGCTTCTATGAGTCATGTTGGTGTACGGAACCAACAAAAGGTCGTGCCGTTAAAGACTGCTGCATGTTGGGAAATGAGATCAGTGCGAGTGAATCAAGCAGAAAGCAAGACTCCACAGCTACTGTTGTACAATCTTTACATGGGAGGGGGAGGTCACTACTGTAGACAACCACCCGTGCTGGCCTCCCTTAGGGGTAATTTAATCCAAGCCTTTGGTCGACTGTTGACCCCCTGACTCCAACTCTCGCCGGATGCAGGTAATACTGCTAATGGAGCTTGTTAGTGACACATCCAGGCCCGAACAGCTGGGACTGTGTCACTGGAGGCTAATGGGATTGACAAGAAGGGAACAGGCCTAAGCTCGCGTTTTCTAACCCCATTGTGTGAGGTAATTCTCCTCACGGGGCCATGTAAGTCTTTTTAAAAAAAAAACGTAAAGTCTTAAACCCTGTTCGGTCGGAACGGTTAGGTTTTGTATCGTTTTGGCATTTTATCCATGAAGCGACGGCTTTGAGAACGGGTTCTAAAGTGGGACAATCTGACCACGCCAATGCCGCCTTGTCGTTGTCATGCCAACAAGTAAACCACTACTTTTTGAGATTAATGACATTCTCCTGAGATACTGTTGTCTTTTAATCGATGCTGTCCAACGATACATTTTATCTTGGATTTTTTAAATTACAGGACACAATAGCTCAATGTAAACAATGCCATGGGTGGATCTACACCTGACATCCACTGTAATGATACCAAGTACAAGAGCGTATCTAGTCGATATCATTTCTTCTTTAAATTCATATTATATTCATTAACTCAGGAAGTTACTGAAATGAGATGTTCTTATTTAAACGGGGATAGCAGGTCCATTCTATGTGTCATACTTGATAATTTCGCCATATTCCCATATTTTTGCTGAAAGGATTTAGTAGAGAACATTCACGATAAAGTTTGCAACTTTTGGTCGCTAACAAAAAAGCCTTGCCCGCACCGGAAGTAGCAGACAATGTGCGCGTGACGTCACGAGTCGAGAAAGCGACGATTTCCCCATTAATTTGAGCGAGGATGAAAGATTTGTGGATGAGGAAAGTTAGAGTGAAGCACTAAAAAAAGAAAAAAAAAAGGCGAGTGCAGTGGGAGCGAATCAGATGTAATTAGACACATTTACTAGGCTAATTCTGGAAAATCCCTTATCTGCTTATTGTGCTAATATTAGTGTTTTAGTCAGATTATAAAGCGTTTGGTCGCTAACAAAAAAGCCTTGCCTGCACCGGAAGTAGCAGACGATGTGCGCGTGACGTCACGAGTCGAGAAAGCGACGATTTCCCCATTAATTTGAGCGAGGATGAAAGATTTGTGGATGAGGAAAGTTAGAGTGAAGCACTAGAAAAAGAAAAAAAAAAGGCGAGTGCAGTGGGAGCGATTCAGATGTAATTAGACACATTTACTAGGATAATTCTGTAAAATCCCTTATCTGCTTATTGTATTAATAGTGTTTTAATGAGATTATAAAGCTTTTGGTCGCTAATAAAAAAGCCTTGCCTGTACCGGAAGTAGCAGGCGATGTGCGCGTGACGTCACGGGCTGTGGAGCGCCTCACATCTGAACATTGTTTATAATGTGAGCCTCCAGTAGCAAGAGCGATTTGGACCGAGAAAGCGCCGATTTCCCTATTAATTTGAGCGAGGATGAAAGATTTGTGGATGAGGAAAGTTAGAGTGAAGCACTAGAAAAGGAAAAAAATGTATATATACATTTATATATACAGTATATAATTTGTATTTATTTATTTTGCCGTTTTTGTTGACATGTTAAAGGTGTTTTAATGAATATACATGCATGTTTAACATATAGATTCCTATCTTTCATGAAGACAAGACTATAAGTTGGTGTATTACCTGATTCTGATGACTTGCATTTTAGTGCTGATAACATCCACTTTTTCAAATGGAGGAGAAAAAAAGTTCTTCTTTTCTGTCTAATACCACATGAAAGTCGTTGGTTTTTGGCATCTTATTTGTCCAGCTTCCATATTCGTTTTTATACACTTTACAAGAAATACATTGGCGGCAAACTCCGTAGCTTGCTAGCTTGTTTGCGCTGGCTTTCGGAGACTCTTATTTTGTTAGCGCAGGCGCGATGGAGCGGCGCTTTTATTGTGAAGACAGGAACTGTGCGATCAGTCTTTAGGCTTTTGACGGGAAGTACGGTTGAAATAAAAAGTGTCTTTTTTCCTTTACACTTTTGATTGATTGATTGATACTTTTATTATTAGATTGCACAGTACAGTACATATTCCGTACAATTGACCACTAAATGGTAACACCCCAGTACGTTTTTCAACTTAAGTCGGGTCATGTGACCGCCTGGCTCTGTTTGATTGGTCCAACATCACCAGTGACTGCATGTGATTGGTGAAACGCAGGCATGTGTGGATTCTACTTTGAAGCTCTGTCATTAACCAAAACAAACATTAACAGAACGATTAAAAAAAAAAAAAAAAAAAAAAGTAGCGAGCTGGATGTAGATGAATGGAGCGGAGTAAAAGTAGCGTTTCTTCTCTATAAATATACTCAAGTAAAAGTATGTTGCATAAAAACTACTCGTAGAAGTACAATTTATCCCAAAAGTTACTCAAGTAAATGTAACGGAGTAAATGTAGCGCGTTACTACCCACCTCTGGTATTTATTGATCCAACACGTGTGTGTGGATGTTATTTTTTTATTTTTTTATTTCCAACTGCCAGAAAAAAAACAAAGACAAAGTGTTTTTCCTTGTGGTTCGGTCCTGAGATGTGTGTGTTGACCTTTACAAACCTGGCTGCTCTGGTATTTCTTGGACCGATAAAAATTGCGACAAGGGCATTTTCTTTTGATTTCACTTGTGGCCCAAAGTATTGTTTCATTGTTTTTATTGATTTTTATTTTGTGTCACGCGTTTCTGGTGTTTTTAGTTACAAAAAGGATGTTCAATATTCCATCCGGACGTCATAGTTTCTAGCGCACAGTGCAGTTTGTTTCAAGATTTAAGGTGGTGAAAATGTTTTTGTCTTTTACTGATCAGTTCCTCCAACTAATGTCTTGTTTCTTCTGTGTTGGAAGACTGAGGATGTGAGCTCCAGACCCGCTCCCCTCTGTACGTGGTGCACTCGGGAAGGACAAAGTGTTTAGTGACAAGTCACTCACGCAGTTGTGGACAAAGGGGTGTACCTCACCCCATCCTTTATTGTGAAAGTCTGAGCATTTTTTGGGAAGCTGTTTTTATACCCAATCATGGCACCCACCTGTTCCCAATTAGCCTGCGCACCTGTGGGATGTTCCAAATAAGTGTTTGATGAGCATTCCTCAACTTTATCAGTATTTATTGCCACCTTTCCCAACTTCTTTGTTACGTGTTGCTGGCATCGAATTCTAAAGTTAACTTGCACTTAAAGATGTAGCGACCAACTGTAGTTACTGACAGTGTTTTTCTGAAGTGTCCCTGAGCCAATGTGGTGATATCCTTTACACACTGATGTTGATTTTTGATGCAGTACCGCCTGAGGGAACGAAGGTCTGTTTTTAATCATCGCTTACTTGCCGTGATTTCTCCAGATTCTCTGAACCTTTTGATGGTATTACGGACTGTAGAGGGTGGAATCCCTAAATTATTTTCAATAGCTGGTTTGAAAAACGTTGTTCTTAAACTGTTTAAGAATTTGCTCACAAAGTGGTGACCGTTTCCCAGTCTTTCTTGTGAATGACTGAGCATTTCACGGAAGCTGTTTTTATACCCAATCATGGCACCCACCTGTTCCCAATTAGCCTGCGCACCTGTGGGATGTTCCAAATAAGTGTTTGATGAGCATTCCTCAACTTTATCAGTATTTATTGCCACCTTTGCCAACTTCTTTTTCACGTGTTGCTGGCATCCAATTCTAAAGTTAATAATTATTTGCAAAAACATTTTTTTATCAGTTTGAACATGAAATATGTTGTCTTTGTAGCATATTCAACTGAATATGGGTTGAAAAGGATTTGCAAATCATTGTATTCCGTTTATATTTACATCCAACACAATTTCCCAACTCATATGGGCTCCGTACCGAGGATGTCGTGGTTTGTGCAGCTCTTTGAGACACTTGTGATTTAGGGCTATATAAATAAACATTGATTGATTGATTGATTGATTTGGAAACAGGTTTTGGAGATATGAGAGGTATCACTCCTGTTTATTTTTGTTGGCCGAACCGTTGCACGAAACTACACGGTTTCATTTCATTTCATTTTTTATTTGTCTCATTCATTGATGTGCATTTAGAACGATACATAATTATATCACAATTCTACAATTTAAATTCACACAATTCCTGAGAAGGAGCAGGATGAAAAAAATCTTATAATTTCTTGCCCCCTTTGACATAATACATTATCTTACTTCATGAATATCATTTAAGCCGACACATGTATCCAAATGTAATGAAACAATCAAAAACAAAAAAAACAAGTGCAAAACTTCATAAAGTATAAACCAAACCAAGAAAATAATAGTAATAATAAACACCTCACGGAATGATACAGAGCAAATACAAAACCAGACAAAAAATAAGTAAAATAATAAATAAAAAACTAAATGTGAACACTTATTGTTCTATCTTTATATATTTTTTTCAATTGGAATATATTTTTACAGTTTTTCATCTCGTTGTAAAGAGAATTCCACAATTTTCCCCCCACTACTGATGTACACATTTGTTTTAAAGTTGTCCTTGAATATTGTTGTTTAAAATGACCTTTTCTTCTATGCTCTGTATTCTCCGAAGTGATGACAAACATTTTTTGTAAATTTGCTGGTAATGTTTTACTTCTAGCCTTAAACATGACACACAATGTCTGTAGCTTTACTCGCTCCTGTAGTTTCAATAGTCCAGAGTTAATAAATAAAATGTTAGTGTGTTCTAAGTAATCTACTTTATGAATAATCCTTATAGCTCTTTTCTGTAATTGATACAATGCCTTTATGTTCCTCTTCTAAGTGTTCCCCCACACTTCCACACAGTAGCTGATATAAGTGCACAATACAATATGCACATTGCCCTATAATCTAACACACATTTTACCTTGTTTAATATAAAAATACTCTTAGACATCTTTTTCCGTACATGTGCAAAATGAGATTTTCTTGTCAGACCGTCATCCAGAATCACTCCTAAAAATCTAAGTTCAGAAACCTTTTCAATATCAATTCCATCTATTGACAGTTTGATGATGTCCTCTCTTTTCCTCTTACCAAAAATCATAAACTTTGTTTTTGTTACATTTAATGATAATGTGTTGACATCAAACCATCTCTTAAGTTTAATCATTTCCTGTTCAATAAGTATTGATAACGCTTTTAAGTCATGTCCCGAACTATAAAAGTTGGTGTCGTCCGCAAATAAAACACATTTCAATAACTTTGATACCTCACAAATATACAAAATAAACAATTGTGAATGGCGACGTTGTAGAAGAGCAAAGCTTGTTTTTTAGCCAAACTACTTTGTGTTTTATATTCATATCAAAACGTAAACACCATGTTTTGTTACATTACTTATGTTTTTAAATACCAGTACCAGAAGGTAGGAAAAGTTGGTTTTGCATAATATTGTGAAAGAAAACGCCATATATGTCTGCAAATTGGTGGCATTTTGCGGTCCTTATACACACATTTATTTTGTTTTGGTGTTGTTTACCGGCGGGGCTTCACGGTGGCAGAGGGGTTAGTGCGTCTGCCTCACAATACGAAGTTCCTGCAGTCCTGGGTTCAAATCCAGTCTCGGGATCTTTCTGTGTGGAGTTTGCATGTTCTCCCCGTGAATGCGTGGGTTCCCTCCGGGTACTCCGGCTTCCTCCCACTTCCAAAGACATGCACCTGGGGATAAGTTGATTGGCAACACTAAATTGGCCCTAGTGTTTGAATGTTGTCTGTCTATCTGTGTTGGCCCTGCGATGAGGTGGCGACTTGTCCAGGGTGTACCCTGCCTTCCGCCCGATTGTAGCTGAGATAGGCGCCCGCGTCCCCAAAAGGGAATAAGCGGTAGAAAATGGATGGATGGATGATTGATTGATTGATTTGGAAACAGGTTTTGTAGATATGAGAGGTATCACTCTTGTTTATTTTTGTTTGCAAACCGTTGCACTAAACATGGTGACGTTGTAGATAAGCAAAGCTTGTTTTTTAGCCAAACTGCTTTGTGTTTTATATTCATATCAAAACGTAAACACCATGTTTTGTTACATTACTTATGTTTTTAAATACCAGTACCAGAAGGTAGGAAAAGTTGGTTTTGCATAATATTGTGAAAGAAAACGCCATATATGTCTGCAAATTGGTGGCATTTTGCGGTCCTTATACACACATTTCAATCAATCAATGTTTATTTATATAGGCCCAAATCACAAATGTCTCAAAGGACTGCACAAATCATTACCACTACAACATCCTCGGAAGAACCCACAAAAGGGCAAGGAAAACTCACACCCAGTGGGCAGGGAGAATTCACATCCAGTGGGACGCCAGTGACAATGCTGACTACGAGAAACCTTGGAGAGGACCTCAAATGTGGGCAACCCCGCCCCTCTAGGGGACCGAAAGCAATGGATGTCGAGCGGGTCTAACATGATACTGTGAAAGTTCAATCCATAGTGGCTCCAACACAGCCGCGAGAGTTCAGTTCAAAGCGGATCCAAGACAGCAGCGAGAGTCCCGTCCACAGGAGACCATCTCAAGCGGAGGCGGGTCAGCAGCGTAGAGATGTCCCCAACCGATACACAGGCGAGCGGTCCATCCTGGGTCCCGACGAGCGGTCCATCCTGGGTCTCGACTCTGGACAGCCAGTACTTCATCCATGGTTATCGGACCGGACCCCCTCCACATATTGTTTTGGTGTTGTTTACTGGCATTATTACACTTACATAAGACTTTTAACTTTTTGTGGCTCCAGACAGATTCGTTTTTTGTGTTTTTGGTCCGACGTGTCTCTTTCAACATGTTGGGTTGCACTTGTCGAAAGAAACACACACCTTTATGGATGCCATGAAGAGGCTCCATCTGCATGGTGGTTGTTTGCGGTAAATAGCGAGCGCATGCAGGGTTACGGCGCATATATCTTTCCAGGGCCCGCCATGCTCTGCTGGGCGTCATCACGCCACAGAGCGATGAGAAAAAAAGAGGTCGCCTCTGCGTTGTGACAAGCCAGATGGCTGAATATCTCCCTTGCAGCTCCCCTCAAACCACGTGCTATATTCCTCTTCTATTAATCATTCTGACTGTTAATTTGTCAATCAGTTTTTTGTTTTCAGGCCTGGAGTGTCATCTGTTTCCCTTCACTCGGGTCTGTGATGACACTGCCCACTTCATTTAGTCACAACAGCACTTTAGCCCGGAGTCTAATTTGAACTGTTGTGGTGCTAGACTGACTGAGGCCGTTTCCTGCGGTCGGGGATAGATTAAGATCTGGACTATGCTCCAGGGAGAAGGAAAGCAGTTCCCATCCCCCCCCCCCCCTGTGGACACTTCCAACCCCAGCTGTACACACACACACACACACACACACACACACACACACACACCCTTGTATTTCTTACCTTCTTGAGACCTCCGAAAAAGGCCTACCTTTTAAGGACCAACCTTTCTAGATGTATATCTGTCCATTTTCTACCACTTGTCCCTTTCGGGGTCACTGGAGCCTATCTTAGCTGCATTCGGGCAGAAGGCGGTGTACACCCTGGACAAGTCGCTACCTCATCGCAGGGCCAACACAGATAGACAGACAACATCCACACTCACATTCACACACTATAAAAAATTTTATATTTCAAAATTAATAATACATACATCCATTCATCCATCCATTTTCTACCGCTTATTCCCTTTGGGGTCATGGGGGGCGCTTATGCAAATATGAAAAAAACTTGTGAAAAATGAGTTGGAATTTCACAAGAAAAATGTCACAATTTCACAAGGAAAACTGGCAGTATTATGATAAAAGTCATACTTTTACTCAACTCAAGTTCAAACTTTACAACAGGGGTCGGGAACCTTTCTGGCTGAGAGAGCCAAAAAGCCAAATATTTTCAAATGTATTTCCGTAAGAGCCATATAATATTTTTTTAACACTGAACACAACTAAACACGTGCATTTTTAAGTAAGACCAACATTTCGAGAGTATAATAGGTCTCTTTATTCTCTGTAATAACATTGTTATTCTGAAACTAACTCTGGAGGGAGCGTGGCCCGCGGGCCTGCAGCAAACTGAGGTGGACCAGGACCGGCCTCGAAATCAGTGAGAGCTGCGTAGATGGCCTACCTGAGCCTTGTTATCTAATCACCTGTCGCTTTGTTATAAGCAGCAGCCGGGAAGAGAGATGGGGTTGGCGCTGGAGCGAGAACGAAAGAGAAAAATACAATTGCTGGAAAGCAACTGAGAGACTTATTGAAAAAGAAAACAATAGTGTAACCCTGAAACGGGCTCTCATGTTGGTGCTTGGTGGTCTGAAGAACCCCCAGGAGGACAAGCCCCACAACTAACCAATAATAAATAAATAACTTCTTAACGCAACTTCTTGAACAGGTGTGGTAGTAAACGGATGGATGGACTAAAAATGCATGAGAATGTTTTATGTTTTGAACATTATTTTTAACACTTTGATTACAAGTGGAATTATTCATTACTTATCATGTCAAGCAATGTCAGCTCAGATTTATCCAAGAGCCAGATGCAGTCATCAAAAGAGCCACATCTGGCTCGCGAGCCGTAGGTTCCCTACCCCTGCTCTACAAGAAAAACTGTACGTTTGTGCAATATTATGATCAAAGTTGGAATTTTATTCAATAACATTTGCAATGTGAGACTTGGATGGCATAGCAATGCCGGATTTGTTCTTTCGTGGATGCGTCGGACAAGACAACAGCGTAAGGTAAGAAATAAGGATTCATTAAACTAATAAAACAGGCTAGAACAAAAACACTGGTGCTAAGCAGAAAAGGCAAACAAATGGCGCTAGCATGGGAGCCGGGGAAACAAACAGGAACACTATACTTGGCACAAAGGCACAAAAAGGGAAAACAAAAACTAGCATGAAAGCTAGGGAAAAATACAACGTAGCGCGAAAGCTAGTCAGTAAAGAATGGAAAGAAGTCATCTGTTGCGTGAAAGCAAATTAGGAACCAAGGCAGAAGAACGAAAAGAGGCAGGCTTAAATAAGGCAGTAATCAGTAGAAACAGGTGTGCGTAGAAAGCAAAGGGGAAGGTGAACTGATAAGCTACCATGGTGACAGTACAAAACATGAACCAAGGACGTCAAACAACAGAGTGTGATATCAGAATGGAACAAAAACAAGAATATGGAATGATCCGGGCATCGGATCATAACATGCAATTTTACAAGAAAAGCTTCAAATGTTGGCAATTTTATGAAAAGAGCCGTAATTTTACTAGACAAAAGTCACAATTTTTTAAGAAAACAAAAACATTTCGGCAATATTATAATAATAATCGGAATTGTACTCGGCAATGTTATGACAAAAGTCATGATTTTACTCAAAAAATTTCACTA